>NC_092114.1:42162106-42339606 GCF_045679555.1 Salvelinus alpinus | reverse complement strand
TTAATACATACATACAATTACATACAGTGCATTCGGGAAGGTATTCAGACCCTTTCCCTTTTCCCACATTTTGTTACGTTACAGCCTTATTCTAAACTTGATTAAAACATTATCCTCATCAATCTACACACCGCTACCCAGGACCCCCTTTCCTTCTCCGTGGCCGACGTGAGTAAGGCATTAAAACGTGTTAACCCTCGCAAGGCTGCCGGCCCAGACAGCATTCCTTGCCGCGTCCTCAGAGCATGCGCAGACCAGCTGGCTGGTGTGTTTACGGACATATTCAATCTCTCCCTCTCCCAGTCTGCTGTCCCCACATGCTTTAAGATGGCCACCATTGTTTCTGTACCCAAGAAGGCAAAGGTAACTGAACTAAATGACTATCGCCCCGTAGCACTCACGTCTGTCATCATGAAGTGCTTTGAGAGACGATGGAATCGCCATCACGCTGCACACTGGCCTATCCCATCTGGACAAGAGGAATGCCTATGTAAGAATGCTGTTCATTGACTACAGCTCAGTATTCAACACCGTAGTACCCTCCAAGCTCATCATTAAGCTTGGGACCCTGGGTCTCAACCTCACCCTGTGCAATTGGGTGCTGGACTTCCTGACGTGCCGCCCCCAGGTGTTGAAATTAGGAAACAACATCTCCACTTCGCTGATCCTCAACACTGGGGCCCCACAAGGGTGCATGCTCAGCCCCCTACTGTACTTCCTGTTCACCCATGACTGCGTGGCCATGCAACTCAATCATCAAGTTTGCAGACGACACAACAGTAGTGGGCTTGATGACCAACAACGACCAGACAGCCTACAGGGAGGAGCTAAGGGTACTCTGAGTGTGGTGTCAGGAAAACAACCTCTCACTCAATGTCAACAAAACAAAGGAGGAGATCGTGGACTTTAGGAAACACCCTATCGACATCAACGGGATAGCAGTGGAGAAGGTGGAAAGTTTTCAGTTCCTCGGCGTACACATCACAGACAAACTGAAATGGTCCACCCACACAGACAGTGTGGTGAAGAAGGCACAACAGCGCCTCTTCTACCGTAGGAGGCTGACAAAATTTTCCTTGTCACCTAAAACCCTCACAAACTTTTACAGTAGCCCAATTGAGAGCATCCTGTCGGGCTGTATCATCGCCTGGTACTGCAACTGCACCGCCCACAACCGCAAGGATCTCCAGAGGGTGGTGCAGTCTGCACAACGCATCACCGGGGGCAAACTACCTGCCCTACAGCACCCGATGTCACAGGAATGCCAAAAAGATCATCAAGGACAACAACCACCCGAGTCACTGCCTGTTCACCCTGCTACCATCCAGAAGGCGAGGTCAGTACAGGTGCATCAGTACAGGTGCAGTACAGGTACAACCACCCGAGTCACTGCCTGTTCACCCTGCTACCATCCAGAAGGCGAGGTCAGTACAGGTGCATCAGTACAGGTGCAGTACAGGTGCAGTACAGGGGCTGAGTCACTGGCTTGCTGGTGCTCTTTCATGCCGTCCCTAGGAGGGGTGCGTCACTTGAGTGGGTTGAGTTACTGACGTGATCTTCCTGTCTGGGTTGGCGCCCCCCCTTGGTTTGTGCTGTGGTGGAGACCTTTGTGGGCTATACTCGGCCTTGTCTCAGGATTGTAAGTTGGTGGTTGAGGATTTCCCTCTAGTGGTGCGGGGGCTGTGCTTTGGCAAAGTGGGTGGGGTTATATCCTTCCTATTTGGCCCTGTCCGGGGGTTTCTTCGGATGGGGCCACAGTGTCTCCTGACCGCTCCTGTCTCAGCCTCCAGTATTTATGCTGCAGTAGTTTGTGTCGGGGGGCTAGGGTCAGTTGGTTACCTGGAGTACTTCTCCTGTCTTATCCAGTGTCCTGTGTGAATTTAAGTATGCTCTCTCTAATTCTCTCGTTCTCTCTTTCTCTCTGTGAACCTGAGCCCTAGGACCATACGTCAGGACTACCGGGCATGATGACACCTTGCTGTCCCCAGTCCGCCTGGCCTTGCTGCTATTCCAGTTTCAACTGTTCTGCCTGTGGTTACGGAACCCCTACCTGTCCCAGACCTGCTGTTTTCAACTCTTAATGATCGGCTATGAAAAGCCAACTGAGATTTATTCCTGATTATTATTTGACCATGCTTGTCATTTATGAACATTTTGAAAATCTTGGCTCTCTCTAATTTTCTCCTTCTCTCTTTCTTTCTCTCGGAGGACCTGAGCCCTAGGACCATACGTCGGGACTACCGGCCGTGGTGACTCCTTGCTGTCCCCAGTCCGCCTGGCCTTGCTGCTATTCCAGTTTCAACTGTTCTGCCTGCGGTTATGGAACCCCTACCTGTCCCAGACCTGCTGTTTTCAACTCTTAATGATCGGCTATGAAAAGCCAACTGAGATTTATTCCTGATTATTATTTGACCATGCTTGTCATTTATGGAAATTTTGAAAATCTTGGCTCTCTCTAATTTTCTCCTTCTCTCTTTCTTTCTCTCGGAGGACCTGGGCCCTAGGACCATGCGTCGGGACTGCCGCCCGTGGTGACTCCTTGCTGTCCCCAGTCCGCCTGGCCTTGCTGCTATTCCAGTTTCAGCTGTTCTGCCTGCGGTTATGGAACCGCCACCTGTCCCAGACCTGTTGTTTTTCAACTCTTGATGATCGGCTATGAAAAGCCAACTGAAAATTATTCATGATTATTATTTGACCATGCTTGTCACTTATGAACATTTTTGAACATCTTGGCATAGTTCTGTTATAATCTCCACCCGGCACAGCCAGAAGAGGACTGGCCACCCCTCATAGCCTGGTTCCTCTCTAGGTTTCTTCCTAGGTTTTGGCCTTTCTAGGGAGTTTTTCCTAGCCACCGTGCTTCTACACCTGCATTACTAGCTGTTTGGGGTTTTAGGCTGGGTGTCTGTACAGCACTTCGAGATATTAGCTGATGTACGAAGGGCTATATAAAATAAAATTGATTGATTGATCAAAGCTGGGAACGAGAGACTGAAAAACAGCTTTTATCTCAAGACCAACAGACTGTTAAACAGATTTGGAATCATTGGCCACTTTAATAAATGGATCACGAGTCACTTCAATGATGCCACTATAATAATGTTTACTAATCTTGCATTACTCATCTCATATGTATATATTGTATTTTATACCTTCTATTGCATCTTGCCTATGACGCCCGGGCATCACTCATCTATATATTTATATTTATATGTACACTACCGGTCAAAAGTTTTCGAACACCTACTAATTCAAAGGTTTTTCTTTATTTTTACTATTTTCTACATTGTAGAATAATATTGAAGACATTAACTATTAACTATAACTATGAAATAACACATATTGAATCATGTAGTAATCAAAAAAAGTGTTAAACAATCAAAACATATTTTATATTTGAGATTCTTCAAATAGCCACCCTTTGCCTTGATGAAAGCTTTGTACACTCTTGGAATTATCTCAACCAGCTTCATGAGGTAGTCACCTAGAATGCATTTCAATTAACAGGTGTGCCTTCTTAAAAGTTAATTTCTTTCCTTCTTAATGTGTTTGAGACAATTAGTTGTGTTGTGATGTGACAAGGTAGGGGGAAATACAGAATATAGCCCTATTTATTAAAAGACCAAGTCCATATTATTGCAAGAACATCTCAAATAAGCAAAGCGAAAGGACAGTCCATCATTACGTTTAAGACATGAAGGTTAGTCAACACGGAACGTTTCAAGAACTTTGAAAGTTTCTTCAAGTGCAGTCGCAAAAACCATCAAGCTCTATGATGAAACTGGCTCTCATGAGGACCGCCACAGAAAGGAAGACCCAGAGTTACCTCTGCTGCAGAGGATGAGTTCATTAGAGTTGCCAGCCTCAGAAATTGCAGCCCAAGTAAATGCTTCACGGTGTTCAAGTAACAAGCTAAGAACCTTGGCGTGATCCTGGACAACACCCTGTCGTTCTCAACTAACATCAAGGCGGTGACCCGTTCCTGTAGGTTCATGCTCTACAACATTCGCAGAGTACGACCCTGCCTCACACAGGAAGCGGCGCAGGTCCTTATCCAGGCACTTGTCATCTCCCGTCTGGATTACTGCAACTCGCTGTTGGCTGGGCTCCCTGCCTGTGCCATTAAACCCCTACAACTCATCCAGAACGCCGCAGCCCGTCTGGTGTTCAACCTTCCCAAGTTCTCTCACGTCACCCCGCTCCTCCGCTCTCTCCACAGGCTTCCAGTTGAAGCTCGTATCCGCTACAAGACCATGGTGCTTGCCTACGGAGCTGTGAGGGGAACGGCACCTCCGTACCTTCAGGCTCTGATCAGGCCCTACACCCAAACAAGGGCACTGCGTTCATCCACCTCTGGCCTGCTCGCCTCCCTACCTCTGAGGAAGTACAGTTCCCGCTCAGCCCAGTCAAAACTGTTCGCTGCTCTGGCACCCCAATGGTGGAACAAACTCCCTCACGACGCCAGGTCAGCGGAGTCAATCACCACCTTCCGGGGACACCTGAAACCCCACCTCTTTAAGGAATACCTAGGATAGGATAAAGTAATCCTTCTAACCCCCCCCCCCCTTAAAAGAGTTAGATGCACTATTATAAAGTGGTTGTTCCACTGGATATCATAAGGTGAATGCACCAATTTGTAAGTCGCTCTGGATAAGAGCGTCTGCTAAATGACTTAAATGTAAATGTAAATGTAACAGACACATCTCAACATCAACTGTTCAGAGGAGACTGTGTGAATCAGGCCTTCATGGTCAATATGGCTGCAAAGAAACCACCACTAAAGGACACCAATAATAAGAAGAGACTTGCTTGAGCCAAGAAACACTAGCAATGGACATTAGACTGGTGGAAATGTGTCCTTTGGTCTGGAGTCCAAATGTCTGGAGTCTGAGACGCAGTGTGGGTGAACGGATGATCTCCGCATGTGTATTTTCCACCGTAAAGCATGGAGGAGAAGGTGTGATGGTGTGGGGGTGCTTTGCTGGTGACACTGTCTGTGATTTATTTAGAATTCAAGGCACACTTAACCAGAGAAACAGACGCCTCACAAGTCCTCAACTGGCAGTTTCATTAAATAGTACCTGCAAAACAACAGTCTCAACGTCAACAGTGAAGAGGCAAATCCGGGATGCTGGCCTTCTAGGCAGAGCTCCTCTGTCCAGTGTCTGTGTTCTTTTACACACTTAATGTTTTCTTTTTATTGGCCAGTCTGAGATATGGCTTTTTCTTTGCAACTCTGCCTAGAAGGCCAGCATCCCGGAATTGCCTCTTCGCTGTTGACGTTGAGATGTTTTGCGGGTACTATTTAATGAAGCTGCCAGTTGAGGACTTGTGAGGCGTCTGTTTCTCAAACTAGACACTCTAATGTACTTCTTGCTTAGTTGTGCACCAGGGCCTCCCACTCCTCTTTCTATTCTGGTTAGAGCCAGTTTGCGCTGTTCTGTGAAAGGAGTAGTACTCAGTGTTGTACGAGATCTTCAGTTTCTTGGCAATTCCTCGCATGGAATAACCTTCATTTCTCAGAACAAGAATAGACTGACAAGTTTCAGAAGAAAGTTCTTTGTTTCTGGCCATTTTGAGCCTGTAATCGAACCACTAGTCTAAAGAAGGCCAGTTTTATTGCTTCTTTAATCAGAACAACAGTTTTCAGATGTGCTAACATAATTGCAAAAGGGTTTTCTAATGATCAATTAGCCTTTTAAAATGATAAACTTGGATTAGCTAACACAACGTGCCATTGGAACACAGGAGTGATGGTTGCTGATAATGGGCCTCTGCACGCCTATGTAGATATTCCATTCAAAAATCAGCCGTTTTCAGCTACAATAGTCATTTACAACATTAACAATGTCCACACTGTATTTCTGATCAATCTGATGTTATTTTAATGGACAAAAAAGTGTGTTTTTCTTTCAAAAACAAGGACATTTCTAAATGACCCCAAACTTTTGAACTGTAGTGAATGTACCCACAAGTTTAATCAACACTTTTCACTTTTTTATCAACACTTTTCACTATTTTATCAACACTTTTCTAACTTTATTTAACTGTTTTTCTACATAATTTATTTTTCTCAATGACCAGTAATTAACTACAGACCAGAGTTTAATAGACAATCAAGTGTTTTATTTTTCATTCATTTACCTTTCAAAAGACAGTTAAAAAAAGCCCTTCAGTCTTTTGGAATGCACCAAAGCAAGCCTGTTAAATGTATACTGTTAAATGTATATTAGCACTCATAGTTAAAATTACATTGGTTTTTTACACATTTTATGCCAACTTGCATACGAATGCCTGCCGAACTGCTCATTTGATGAACACATCATTTAAAACGGTTTGACCTAAAAATATGACTCAATAAATCATTTACGGGCTAACTATCGCGCTTGTTCGCAAGGCATATGGCAGCTCCACAGGACTTAAAAACCTCTGAAATTGCTTTGGCAAGCCGCTCAAGGAAAGGAGCAATAGAAAGGGGGGAATAAGTCATTTACGGGACGTTCTGCCTTATTCCGTCTGAAAACACTCTGGAGCAGCCCTTTATTCTCCCCACACTGCCTATTTGGAATAAGTGTTGATCTCAGTCATTATTGACTCGCCCAGCCATCTCATAACCTAGCTATTGACTGAGCTATTTGGTGCAGCAAATTATACCGCTCCCAAAGAACAGCTTTATATTCTAGCACTAGCAATGTGCGTACAACTACTTGGGAAAAGATTAGAGTTACAGAATAGGGTTTTTGATTAAATGAAGAAGTGCTCGTTGCAGCAGTTGGGCAGAGGCAATATGGGAATAATAGTCCTATCTAGGGACAACATTGTTACCTTGAATGTTTCAAGATGCTTCGAGTTCTACTTCGTGTGAAGTTGCATGTGGAATGTGATTGTTCTACTTCTATATATTTGCGTACTGTATACGAGTGCAATATTGCGATATGGTTATGAATGCATACTTTATGTTTATCACAATTATCGTCATCATCATAAAATACAGTAGGAATGCCGAGATATCCCTTTCTTATGTAGTTCTCCTGTGAAACATTCTCACGTTCTCCCCTCTCTGACTGGACGTTGAGTCAGGTTGTTTGTTCAGTGTTCCTGGGTAGCTGGGAAGTGTGAGGTGTTCCAAGCGAGTGCCTGAAACCTTCTGTTCGACCACCCGTGGAAAAAACACCTCGTACACAGAGTCACGGTGCTGACTTCATTGTGTCTGCGCAGCAGCTGAGTCGGGGAGGGGAGAAATAGGGAGAGGGGGAGAGAGAGAGAGATGTAAAGAGGTGAGACTAAACCATGCTGCTGCACTAGTGTTTTCTGTCAAGTCATTAATCTCTCAATGGGTGCCCAACAAACACAGGGCCGGGATGAGAGGGGCCTAGAATCACACAGACCAGTCCTGGCTCGAACCCCACACAGTCTCCCTTCCAGACAATGCAACCAAGTGTTAAATTTACGCATGCCAGCCCCGGCCAGTTTAACACAACATCACATGACGATACGTGGAGCCTCGATGGAGAAGAACACTCACAGAATACATTATGAATTCATTGTATAATTCCATAGATATGCATTACATATACTGTATAGCCTGTCATTGATTACAAATGTTTCCCTCAGTTCAAATAAATATTGAATCTATAGTATTCAAAATGAATATTTTTTTACCACCTTTTTTTCTCCCCAATTGGTAGTAGTTACAGTCTTGTCTCATCGCTGCAACTCCCGTACGGACTCGGGAGAGGCGAAGGTCAAGAGCCGTGCGTCCTCCCGAAACACAACCCAACCAAGCCGCACTGCTTCTTGACACCAATGTGTCAGAGGAAACACCGTACACCTGGCGACCTGGTCAGTGTACACCGCGCCCAGCCCGCCAAGGAGGAGTGATGGAGAGAAGAGGAGGAGGGGGAGTGATGGAGAGAGGAGCAGGAGGAGGAGGAAGAGGGGAGTGATGAAGAAAGGAGAGTGATGGAGAGAGGAGGAGGAAGAGGGGAGTGATGGAGAGAGGAGGAGGAGAAGTGATGGAGAGATGAGGAGGAAGAGGGGAGTGATGGAGAGAGGAGCAGAAGGATGATGAAGAGGGGAGTGATGGAGAAAGGAGAGTGATTGAGAGAGGAGGAGGATGAGGAGTGATGGAGAGAGGAGGAGGAGGAGGGGAGTGATGGGAGAGGAGGGGAGTGATGGAGAGAGGAGGAGGGGAGTGATGGAGAGAGGAGGAGGGGAGTGATGGAGAGAGGAGGAAAAGGGGAGTGATGAAGAGAGGAGGAGGAGGGGAGTGATGAAGAGAGGAGGAGGAGGAGGAGGAGGAGGAGGAGGGGAGTGATGGAGAGAGGAGGAGGGGAGTGATGGAGGAGGAGTACGGGAGTGATGGAGAGGAGGAGGAGGGGAGTGATGGAGAGAGGAGGAGGGGAGTGATGGAGAGAGGAGGAGGGGAGTGATGGAGAGAGGAGGAGGGGAGTGAAGGAGAGAGGAGGAGGGGAGTGATGGAGAGAGGAGGAGGGGAGTGATGGAGAGAGGAGGAGGGGAGTGAAGGAGAGAGGAGGAGGGGAGTGAAGGAGAGAGGAGGAGGGGAGTGAAGGAGAGAGGAGGAGGGGAGTGATGGAGAGAGGAGGAGGGGAGTGATGGAGAGAGGAGGAGGGGAGTGATGGAGAGAGGAGGAGGGGAGTGATGGAGAGAGGAGGAGGGGAGTGATGGAGAGAGGAGGAGGGGAGTGATGGAGAGAGGAGGAGGGGAGTGATGGAGAGAGGAGGAGGGGAGTGAAGGAGAGAGGAGGAGGGGAGTGATGGAGAGAGGAGGAGGGGAGTGAAGGAGAGAGGAGGAGGGGAGTGAAGGAGAGAGGAGGAGGGGAGTGAAGGAGAGAGGGGGAGGGGAGTGAAGGAGAGAGGAGGAGGGGAGTGAAGGAGAGAGGAGGAGGGGAGTGATGGAGAGAGGAGGAGGGGAGTGATGGAGAGAGGAGGAGGGGAGTGATGGAGAGAGGAGGAGGGGAGTGAAGGAGAGAGGAGGAGGGGAGTGAAGGAGAGAGGAGGAGGGGAGTGATGGAGAGAGGAGGAGGGGAGTGAAGGAGAGAGGAGGAGGGGAGTGATGGAGAGGAGGAGGAGGGGAGTGAAGGAGAGAGGAGGAGGGGAGTGATGGAAAGAGGAGGAGGGGGGTGATGGAGAGAGGAGGAGGGGAGTGAAGGAGAGAGGAGATTTTTCTCTAAAAGAGCCCGTGGACCCACTTTGTTAAGATAACAGAGTGCCACTGCCGCAGCGCTATCACCTGGGGCAACAGCCGATCGGCAGCACTTTCCCAGAATCCTATAGGGGTTCCATCTCTCTTTTCTGCCTCCCCCCCACACACCCCACCCCACCCCCCTGTAGGTAATGAGATGGGTCCTGCAAGCCTAGTTAAGTGTGCACATTATCTATAACCTGATCATGGAGAGATAGAGATAGAGAGAGGGAAAGAAGGGTGGAGAGAGAGAGAGAGACAGAGCGAGATAGAGCAGGGTGGGAAGAGGAGAGAAAGCATTTCGGGGAGACGTAGGGCCTTTTTGAAGAGGACACGGGCGCTGCACAATCATGGCCTACTTCAAACAGCCTTCATTAAAACCTTGCCTGGAGACCAGAAACCCCCTCTCCCTTTCTCCACTTTTCTCTCCCTCTTTTCTTCTCTCTCCCTCTTTTCTTCTCTCCTCTCCTCAGCTGCAGTGACAGCAGGTAAAGAGGGAGTGAAGGAGGGAGGGACAAAGAGGAGAGAGAGAGAGGGAGATAAGAGAGAGAGATCAGCCAGGCAACAAAACGGGGTCTTTGGAGTGGATAATGTATTTTCTTAGGGACTGTTTTCTCTTGTGGTTGCTCATGTATGCCCGGGAATCCTTTCTCATCCTATTTTGTTCCTCTCTATGGTTAGGTTACAGAGAGAACAATATGTGTGCATGTGCTTGAGTGATGAATTAAAATGGGACCATTGCCAATGGCTAAGGATGGTCGGAGCCTACTGTAGTCTGAGTGTAAAAAACATGAAGAACTCCTGCTTTTTCCATGACATAGCCTGACCAGGTGAATCCAGGTGAAAGCTATGATCCCTTATTGATGTCACTAGCTAAGTTAGTGTAGATGAAGGGGAGGAGACCGGTTAAAGAATGATTTTTAAGCCTTGAGACGATTGAGACATGGATTCCTTATGTGCCATTCAGAGGGTGAACGGGAAAGACAAAAGATGTATGTGCCTTTGAACAGGGTATGGTAGTAGGTGCCAGAGAGAATAAGGGTTAGCTTATAGATAATATTATGACCATGCAATATACAAGAGGAAAGTAAAGTATCGCCCATATACAGTACAATATTAATAACTCATTAATCCACACTATACTTAGTATAAAAACCTTTCCTACCATCGAGTTCAACATTTTATCTGATGTAATGACATGTTATGAATATCGCATTATAGTCGTTATAACTTTAATGCCTGTTCTACTATTCCTTACAGCAGTCTTCAGATATACAGTGGGGAGAACAAGTATTTGATACACTGCCGATTTTGCAGGTTTTCCTACTTACAAAGCATGTAGAGGTCTGTAATTTTTATCATAGGTACACTTCAACTGTGAGAGACGGAATCTAAAACAAAAATCCAGAAAATCACATTGTATGATTTTTAAGTAATTAATTAGCATTTTATTGCATGACATAAGTATTTGATACATCAGAAAAGCAGAACTTAATATTTGGTACAGAAAACTTTGTTTGCAATTACAGAGATCATACGTTTCCTGTAGTTCTTGACCAGGTTTGCACACACTGCAGCAGGGATTTTGGTCCACTCCTCCATACAGACCTTCTCCAGATCCTTCAGGTTGCTGGGCAATACGGACTTTCAGCTCCCTCCAAAGATTTTCTATTGGGTTCAGGTCTGGAGACTGGCTAGGCCACTCCAGGACCTTGAGATGCTTTTTACGGAGCCACTCCTTAGTTGCCCTGGCTGTGTGTTTCGGGTCATTGTCATGCTGGAAGACCCAGCCACGACCCATCTTCAATGCTCTTACTGAGGGAAGGAGGTTGTTGGCCAAGATCTCGCGATACATGGCCCCATCCATCCTCCCCTCAATACGGTGCAGTCGTCCTGTCCCCTTTGCAGAAAAGCATCCCCAAAGAATGATGTTTCCACCTCCATGCTTCACGGTTGGGATGGTGTTCTTGGGGTTGTACTCATCCTTCTTCTTCCTCCAAACACGGCGAGTGGAGTTGAGACAAAAATAGAGCTTTTTGGTCTAATCAGACCACATGACCTTCTCCCATTCCTCCTCTGGATCATCCAGATGGTCATTGGCAAACTTCAGACGGGCCTGGACATGCGCTGGCTTGAGCAGGGGGACCTTGCATGCGCTGCAGGATTTTAATCCATGACGGCGTAGTGTGTTACTAATGGTTTTCTTTGAGACTGTGGTCCCAGCTCTCTTCAGGTCATTGACCAGGTCCTGCCGTGTAGTTCTGGGCTGATCCCTCACCTTCCTCATGATCATTGATGCCCCACGAGGTGAGATCTTGCATGGAGCCCCAGACCGAGGATGATTGACCGTCATCTTGAACTTCTACCATTTTCTAATAATTGCGCCAACAGTTGTTGCCTTCTCACCAAGCTGCTTGCCTATTGTCCTGTAGCCCATCCCAGCCTTGTGCAGGTCTACAATTTTATCCCTGATGTCCTTACACAGCTCTCTGGTCTTGGCCATTGTGGAGAGGTTGGAGTCTGTTTGATTGAGTGTGTGGACAGGTGTCTTTTATACAGGTAACGAGTTCAAACAGGTGAAGTTAATACAGGTAATGAGTGGAGAACAGGAGGGCCTCTTAAAGTAAAACTAACAGGTCTGTGAGAGCCGGAATTCTTACTGGTTGGTAGGTGATCAAATACTTATGTCATGCAATAAAATGCAAATTAATTACTTAAAAATCATACAATGTGATTTTCTGAATTTTTGTTTTAGATTCCGTCTCTCACAGTTGAAGTGTACCTATGATAAAAATTACAGACCTCTACATGCTTTGTAAGTAGGAAAACCTGCAAAATCGGCAGTGTACTTGTTCTCCCCACTGTATATCACCACAGGTTAGATCAGTTGAAATTATAATCGGCATGAAAAATATAGTTTCATTTTCATTATCTGTTAGCAGGCATCTTGCTGCTCATCATGATGGAGGTGTACTCCTGAGAGTTGGTGGAAGATCAGTGACTCAGTCCATTGATAATTCATCAGAGTAAAGCAGACTCCAGTTTGATTAGACATTTGGACGCGGACATTGGCCAGAGGGAAGTAATGAAAGCAGGAGTAGCTCGTCACTTAGCGGCACACGGATATTTGTCACCACTCGATGATACAGCAGAATTGTCAAACGTGATGAAAACAGCTTGGTGACAAAAGTCATTAAAAAAGTGTCACGACAACTTCACTCGTCTCATAAATTGACGTGTGGAAGAGAAAAACGAGTGACACTTCAAATCATCTTTTCAGAGAGACATTGTATCCTTCTTTTTACTTGATTAAGGCAGAAGAAGATTGAAAATGTTTTAAAACTTTTGTTTAAAAACATTTTTAGTGTCTCTGGGCAGTAGATAACGTGTCCTTTGTGAGAATGAAGATGTATTTTCCAATGTCTTAGGAGAGAAACGCCTTGTTGCTAAGGTAATGAGATCTCCAGGGGGTCCGGAGCTCACAAAAACTGTTTGTGATGAATAGATAATTATGCATTGGGAAAAACAAAGCAAAGATGGGATCAGCATATTACACTTATCCCGCTCATTGCATTGCCTCTGTGAGGGGGGTCGACACTATAAAGTGTATCTGATGCAGCTTTGATTCTCCTTCCCCTTCATCTCTATCCGCAGTACAAAACGTACAATATGTTACAAATTTGCAAAACGTATGATATGTTACGACTTCCAATTTGTTGCGGCTGTCATTAGCTAGGTGGCTAGCGCTAAAGTTAGCTAGCTCTAGGGGTTAGGGTTTAAGGTCAGGATTAAGGTTAGGAGTTAGGTTAAAGCACGTGTCAAACTCATTCCACGGAGGGCCGAGTGTCTACGGGTTTTCGCTCAACCCTTGTACTTAATTGATGAATTAAGGTCACTAATTAGTAAGGAACTCCCCTCACCTGGTTGTCTAGGTCTTAATTGAAATGAAAAAACAGTTAAGGTTAGGGTTAGGGGAAGGGTTAGCTAACATGCTAAGTAGTTGCAAAGTAGTTAAAAAGTAGTAGCTATGTTGTTGCAAAGTTGTTAACCTTTTCACTTGTGAGTTCCAAATATCTCTTACAGTCATCCCAGCGTGAGGGAGAGGTTCCAAAATGTGATTGTTAAGCAACAGGACAGTTAACCCACGCTGCCTTCAAACCAAGGCACACTGCCTGCTAATTATAAATAGGCTATGTTTCAACTTGTCAATTTCAAATTATTTTCCAACAAGTTTTATTTTCTAATCACAGTTTGAATTGAGGTGTGCTTCACATAGAAGGAGCCCATTTCACTGTTGCAAACAATTTATGTTTGCGGATTTACTGAGCCGGACAAACATCTGTCTTCGACAAGAGACCAAGCAGTTCCTCAGTGTTTCCCCAGATAAAGTATGTAGACATTTGAGCATCTCCTGTCAGAACAGAACCTGCACAAACTCCCATGGCACATTTTCTGGCTGGCGCCCGCATTGCCTTCATTGTTGTTTTACTTATTAATAATAACTTTGGACATGTGTGTGTTCCTATCAAAGTAAGTGCCTTATTACGTTATCATTATAGTTTCTGTATATTGGGTTGTCATTTCTACTGTAGCATAACGCACTGTTTGTATGCATGGAGCATAATGTATTTACTGCTTTATTCACATTTTCAAGTCCTGGTGACAAATCATGCATTCCGATTCTTGCATAGATTGTAATGGACACATATGATGTGTGTAAAATACTTTTTGGAAGATTGTACTGTTTATGATGAGCTAAATGCCAGGTATGTGTGGCGCCATGTTTGTTGATTTTATACAATGCATTCTGGTTGTCACGTAAACGTCTGTCAGACCAAAGATGTTATAACAAAACGAGGTGAAGGGATGGTTCACTTGACTGACTTAGATTGTAACTGTTGTTACTCAGGGTTGCCAGATAAGACCCCTCTTTCCAGGGGTATTATTTTTGTTTATCTTATAAACTTCTCCTGTATTTGGCCCACATTTATTGATGAATACCTTCCCCCATTTCCACCCAACAATACTGTTTAGACACATTTGTTGCATCACACATTCTGTTGCTATTGTTCCAATCACATATTTGCGGTGGTACGCTGCAGGGACCACTCAACAATGTTCACAAATATGTGATCGTTTACATCAAAGAGTTAATTAGATCAAATGCTAAAGTTGTCCGTGATGAGATTTGAACACGCAACAATTTGGCTTGCGAGACATTTGTGTTCTACGCCGACTCATCCACCCGACCAACTACCCTCCTTTCGTTTTTGCCTAAGTAGCCTATCATACTAATTTGAGTGTCTCAGATTTATGTTTACTATGTTATGTCTAGTCTATGAGACCAGTCTGCATGCTGCGGTTACCGAGAACCAGAGTCGAAGAACACTGTTCTACGGTACAGCATAGTTCCAATATTGCTTCAGATACCAGAACTAGAGGCCCGTAACTTTACTAAACCTTTACTAAACAAAATTACCAAGTGTGACTTATACTATTACCTCTACATATTTTCCTTTTAGCCCTGGACAAACACACCTCATTCAACTCATTGAGGGCTTGATGATTAGTTGACACGTTGAATCAGGTATGCTTGTTCAGGATTACAATAAAAATGCGTACTGTTTGGTGTACTCGAGGACCAGCGTTAGGAAAACACTGATTTATACAACGAATTTCCATGGGCTCAAAGCTCAAATCCATGACTCTTTCTCTCTCCTGAGCCTCCAACTTAATTAGAATATAATGATTATAAACGGTCCTCTCAGAAAGGCCTTAATCAAAACAAAACTTTCATTTTTCAAAATAGGCCTCCAATGAGCTGGTGGTATTAAAATTAAGCACACTATCGTGTTCCTTGGTAGAGGGAAGATGAGAATGCTGCCGAGCATGTTGTGGGGTGTTGATTTCTAAATCCTATCAGGGGGTACTACGGTGGCCCATCGGCATTTATTATCAGTCAGTGTTTAATCAAGCGCCGGAGTGATTAAGTAGCAAATTGAGGACCTTGTCATTTCTCAAAATTGAGTTTGTTGTGTGTGTGAGCAAGGGATATTATTCGTTATCATCTCACAGCCATTTAATGAGTAAGATTCTAATTCTGTTATTTTTACAAGACTAAATTAGTTTTTTACCATTTTGTTTGACATTTGAACTAACTTGGATTGCCAGATTTATGGCTTTGCTCAAACTGAAACACTGTTTAAAGCTGCATTATGTCACTTTTTGGGCGATCCAACCAAATGCACATCGAAATGTAAGTTATAGATCTGTCATTCTCATTGAAAGCAAGTCTAAGAAGTGTTAGATATGTTCTATATGTGCAATTTCTACGCATCCTGTTCCTACGTTTTTTGCGTCTTTTACTTCCGGTTTTGTATACCAGCTTCAAAAAGTTGAGTTGAAGTCGGAGTTGAAGTCGGAAGTTTACATACACCTTAGCCAAATACATTTAAACTCAGTTTTTCACAATTCCTGACATTTAATCCAAGTAAAAATTCCCTGTTTTAGGTCAATTAGGATCACCACTTTATTTTAAGAATGTGAAATGTCAGAATAATAGTAGAGAGAATGATTTATTTCAGCTTCTATTTCTTTCATCACATTCCCAGTGGGTCAGAAGTTTACAAACACTCAATTTGGGTCAACTTGGGTCAAACGTTTTGGGTTGCGTTCCACAAGCTTCCCACAATAAGTTGGGTGAATTTTGGCCCATTCCTGCTGACAGAGTTGGTGTAACTGAGTCAGGTTTGTAGGCCTCCTTGCTCGCACACACTTTTTCAGTTCTGCCCACAAATTTTCTATGGGATTGAGGTCAGGGCTTTGTGATGGCCACTCCAATACCTTGACTTTGTTGTCCTTAAGCCATTTTGCCACAACTTTGGAAGTATGCTTTGGGTCATTGTCAATTTGTAAGACCCATTTGCGACCAAGCATTAACTTCCTGACTGATTGGTTGCTTCAATATATCCACATAATTTTCCTGCCTCATGATGCCATCTATTTTGTGAAATGCACCAGTCCCTCCTGCAGCAAAGCACCACCACAACATGATGCTGCCACCTCCGTGCTTCACGGTTGGCATGGTGTTCTTCGGCTTGCATTTTGGACAAACAGTTCTATTTTTGTTTCATCAGACCAGAGGACATTTCTCCAAAAAGTACAATCTATGTCCCCATGTGCAGTTGCAAACAATAGTCTGGCTTTTTTATGGTGGTTTTGGAGCAGTGGCTTCTTCCTTGCTGAGCGGCCTTTCAGGTTATGTCGACACAGGACTCGTTTTACTGTGGATATAGATACATGTACTTTTGTACCTATTTCCTCCATCATCTTCACAAGGTACTTTGCCGTTGATCTGGAATTGATTTGCACTTTTTGCACCAAAGTACGTTTTTTTTGCACCAGAACGCGTCTCTTTCCTGAGCGGTCTGACGGCCATATGTTCCCATGGTGTTTATACTTGCTTACTATTGTTTGCACAGATGAACGTGGTACCTTCAGGCGTTTGGAAATTGCTCCCAAGGAGGTCTACAATGGCTCTTTTCTTTGGATTCTTTGGATTTTCCCATGATGTCAAGCAAAGAGGCACTGACTTTGAAGGTAGGCCTTGAAATACATCCACAGGTACACCTCCGATTGACTCAAATTATATCAATTAGCCTATCAGAAGCTTCTAAAGCCATGACATCATAATCTGGAATTTTTCAAGCTGTTTAAAGGCACAGTCAACTTAGTGTATGTAAACTTCTGACCCACTGGAATTGTGATAGAGTGAATTAAAAGTGAAATAATCTGTCTGTCAACAATTGTTGGAAAAATGACTTGTGTCATGCACAAAGTAGATGTCCTAACCGACTTGCCAAAACTATAGTTTGTTAACAAGAAATTAGTGGAGTGGTTGAAAACAAGTTTTAATGACTCCAACTTAAGTGTATTTAAACTTCTGACTACAACTGTATATTTTACAGCTGTTTAGACGGTACAGTTATTCTCTACACTTTAAATTGCTTGTTTTGTCACATAAACTGAAATTAGGATAACTATTTGAATTTTAGCAACAAGGAAATGGAAGAGCGATTTCAGTATATTAAATGAACAAAATGGCCCCAATGTAGGTTTTGGTGTCCAATGATCCATGTAACATCCCTCTAGGTTTAACTCAAAAGTTAATACGCAAAGGAAACTATGAAACTTTATACTTTGTGTTGGCTTTGTCAATGATTAAAGGAGTTACAGCCAGGCATGTGATACATTAACACCATTCTCATCTGAGCATCAGAAATGTTCAAAACCTTATCAAGCAAAATCTGTAAGCAAAATCGTGTCATTACCATAGGTTCATCTGAATACGAACGGCATTAAGGATTTCAGAGATCACCAAGTGTGTTTTTCACGGGATTCTGACACTAAACGTAGTTTCAAGTAGCTAACTGTTCAAATGATGATAAAGGTCTTGCCTGGAGAAAGACAGTGCATGATATACAGTACCAGTCAAAAGTTTTTCTTTATTTTTTACTATTTTCTACATTGTAGAATAATAGGGAAACATCAAAACTATTAAATAACACATATGGAATCATGTAGTAACCAAAAAACTATTAAACAAATCAAAATATGTTTTATATTTTATATTCTTCAAAGTAGTCACCCTTTGCCTTGATGACAGCTTTGCATGCTCTTGGCATTCTCTCAACCAGATTTTCCAACAGTCTTGAAGGAGTTCCCACATATAATGATCACTTGTTGGCTGCTTTTACTTCACTATGCGGAGGCCAGGTCATCTGATGCAGCACCATCACTCTCCGTCTTGGTCAAATAGCCCTTACACAGCCTGGATGTGTGTTTTGGGTCATTGTCCTGTTAAAAAACAAATGATAATCCCACTAAGCGCAAACCAGATGGGATTGCATATCACTGCCGAATGCTGTTGTAGCCATGCTGGTTAAGTGTATCTTGCATTCTAAATAAATCACTGACAGTGATCACTGACAGTGTCACCAGCAAAGCACCCCCACACCATCACACCCCCTCCTCCATGCTTCATGGTGGGAACCACACATTGGGAGATCATCCGTTCATCTACTCTGCGTCTCACAAAGACACAGTGGTTGGAACCAAAAATCTCAAATTTGGACTCATCAGACCAAAGGACAGATTTCCACCAGTCAAATGTTCATTGCTCATATTTCTTATCCCAAGCATGTCTCTTTTTCTTACTTTTGTTCTTTAGTAGTTGTTTCTTTTCCAGCAATTCGACCATGAAGGCCTGATTCCCGCAGTCTCCTCTGAACAGTTGATGATGAGATGTGTCTGTTACTTGAACTCTGTGAAGACTTTATTTGGGCTGCAATCTTAGGTGCAGTTAACTCTAATTTATCTAATTAACTTATCCTCTGCAGCAGAGGTAACTCTGGGTCTTCCTTTCCTGTGGCGGTCCTCATGAGAGCCAGTTTCATCATAGCGCTTGATGGTTTTTACGACTGCCCTTGAAGAAACTTTTAAAGTTCTTGAAATTTTCCGGATTGACTGACCTTCATGTTGTAAAGTAATGACTGCGGACTGTCGTTTCTCTTTGCTTATTTGAGCTGTTCTTGCCATAATATGGACTTGATCTTTTACCAAATAGGGCCGTCTTCTGTATGCCACGTCTACCTTGTCACAACACAATTGGTTGGCTCAGACGCATTAAGATGGAAAGAAATTACACAAATTAACTTTTAAGAAGGCTCAACTGTTAATTTAAATGAATTCCAGGTGACTGAGAGAATGCCAAGAGTGTGCAAAGCTGTCATCAAGACAAAGGGTGGCTACTTTGAAGAATTTGTTTAACACTTTGTTGGTTACTACATGATTCCATATGTATTATTTCATAGTTTTGATGTCTTCACTATTATTCAACAATGTAGAAAATAGTCAAAAAAAAAAAAAAAAACTTGAAAGAGTAGGTGTGTCCAAACATTTGACTGGTACTGTATGTGTTAAAGAAATTGTTGCGCAACCTTAGAAGACAACATCCACCGTATCCATACATTTCTTATGCCTCGTTGGTACAATCAACAGGGAGGAAACAGTAGTTCACCTCCCCACAGCGGCCAATTACAGTACCAGGCCCTTTTGCGGGGGGGGGGGGGGGGGGGGACTGCTTTTCTTTTCCTTTTCACTTCCTCGCCTGTCAAAACCTGAATCCAATAAAGTGCCTTCAACAAATGAACAGCTCTTCAAAGTACTTTTTCGCAATCCTGAGAATAAAGAAAAGATGGCCACCGAGAGAAACACCCTGACCGCGTTTACGCGAGAGCGTTATAAACGTGTAGCCTGACCTTTAGGGTACTTGTTGTGGCATGAAGCTATAAGTGGGGAGTTTTAAGGTGTACCGGAGGCGGTATTGTTGGGAGTTCAGGCCAGAAGACAAACAATTTGGTACATAAATTGTAGGTGCCTTAGTTTGCTTGGTGTGCTTTACAGGGCGGCTGTGCTGCAGCCACACTTCATTACACCATTGTCAGCTGACTTTGGTATTAGAACTGTCTGGTCAATTCGGATGAAGTGTCAGTCCAGAAATGCAGTCATTTAGCTACCTTGCAATTTGGCACAGAACAGCTTAGAACTAAACTCTTTCCACTAATGCCTAATAATACCATCCATCCATCCATACAACTATTCTAACCACCTCTTCTTGGCACAGATGTTTGGCAATGATAGGTGTTGTCCAGTAAGGTTCCTGTGGTGTTTGACCCAGTTTGTGGCCATACAGATAGCTATATAGTACAGTGCAGTGGTCCAGTGGTGTCGTTCGGCTGTGTTTGGTTCACTGAGGTGCTATGGGTCCACACCAGCCCTGGCTTAGCCTCCAGCCATGAGTCCTTATGAGGCTTGACAGCGTGTTTACTTTGGACGCCATTTCCTAGAAGTTTCTGCATGGTTTGGCGCTCACTAACAGTTGATGGCCGGCCTCTTTATTGAATTAGTTCTGTGTCAAAGCGTGAGAGAGGGAGAGAGATAGAGAGAGACGGAGTGGCTTTTGTCCTCTATCGACATTCACCTAAACCCCGTTCCCTACTCTCTCTCCTACTGAGAGGGCCATGAATTTATGTTCCACACTCTGATATATGCACACGGGACACTAACCCTAACACAAACAGAGTCGACCATTCAGGGGGTTATACATTGTGGTCGCACACAAACAGAAGTGGGGAAACTGGATGGATGTGTCGAGGTCCTATTGAATCTCTGCTTTATTCTATTGAGAGGCTTCTCTTTGGGATGTGTTGTACATGTATCGCTTTTGGGCAAATATCACATACTGACATATACTGACCTTGTTCTGTATAGAGAAGCGTATTCGTACAGCGAAACAGCCCGTGCTTCAACCAGTGATAGCATGTCTTCCTTGACCCATTGATCAAGCAAGAAAAGACACACAAACTCACATCCAGTACTCTCCCACGCTACCGACTAAAGCACTCCCACATCCCGCATCCTTCCACTTCTTCAAAGAGAATACAAATGGCTTCTTCAGTCCCAACACTTTGAAGCGTGGAGGTCCTCGCAGCCATTATTCAACTGGAGCGTGAGTAACCCCATTCTGAATGAGCTAACCTTGATCGCATGCTAGTTGTAGTGCGCTGGCACTCTTAAGCCAAGATTTCGGATGCTCTTTAACCTGTCGTCTACGACGGATCCGGAAGCCTCAGGAGCACTATGTCACTCCTGTAACAGATATGGAAACCAGACGCAGGATAATCCCCCCAGTTAGCACTTTACATCCCCATTATACTAATCTCAATCCAGAAACCCATTCAGATTAGTTCAGTAAAATGATAATGCTCCGTCCATCGCTCATAAAGATTAGTCATCACACTGATAATCCCAAATCAAAGCCAAATAGTTATTTATCAGTTATGGGATGACGATATATATGTGCTAATGGATAAGTAATGCATGCTTTTATGGTATATAGTTCATGTTAATCACTACCTAGATATCAGCATCTGTAAAATGGTGTCTTGGGAGACCAGTGTACAGTATTCCTCGGTCATTGATTGTGGCCTGAGGGAGGAAAAACAGTGAAGAGAAAAGACACTGAGATCGATATTAGGCCACAATGTTTATTCAGTAGTGTTGTTTCAACGTATAGGTACAATACTGTCTGCTTTTGTAAGACAAAAAAAAAATGCCAGTCATTATCATCATCCCCCTGGTGTAATGTACGCACCTCCTTATTCTCTCCAAGAGAGCAAGTACATTTCCAAATGGTAGGCACTTTGAAGGTTTAAAACATTGGCGAATATACATTTGTATATATAATATATCTTTTCATATACTAATAAGCAATTGGACTCAATGGTCAGAGCTCTAATAGAAATAAACATCTGTTTTAAAACAAAGAAATAAATGTGGCCATAATGGGAAAATGTGTGATGGTGAGAATACCGTCTTTGGGTTTTGTTTATGCAGTTCAGTACCTTCCTTTCTACGATAAGCTGAGAGAGAGAGAGAGAGAGAGAGAAAGAGAGAGAGAGGGGGGGGGGGGGGGTTGCAGGTAGAGGGCAGAAGCTGGAGGGTATAGCAGAGTGGGGAGGGAGGAGGAAGGGTTGCATGGAGGAGGATGGCCTCAGATGGGTGGTAGGAGTTCAGATGACAACGTCTATTTCACACTACTGTACAGCTCAACATCTCAAAGGAAACTTCACTATCTGTTGTACCTTTCCCCTCGTTGCAGGTTCATGCAGAGGGGAAAGTTCTTGGTAACCAACCTCACACTGTCTGATTATCGCTCTCAGGAAAGCTCTTCCCCGGTAAACAGAGCAATTTTGCGGACCAGCGCCTGCATTGGGATTAGCTCAAATCGAGATGCATTGACTGACCGCAACACTCAAAGCTTTAGAAAAAGGATCCAAACTTCCATTTCACGCTAACAACTGGTTCTGAACCACTGGGAACATCGCCGCGGTCCGCACAGAGCTGACTCATTTCAATGGGCAGCTGGTGCCTGTCCAGTGGTACATAGCGGGCCGTCAGAAAGGATCTCCTGACTAAACCATCGACACGGGGGAGACAAAAACACTGGGCGCGCTGGCAACACGGTGGAGTGAGACAAAGGGGAGGGGACGACAGGTCCATTGGCTCCGGTCCAATCTGATTACCATGAGGAGACGGAGAGAGTGGTGGGGGTGAGAGGGGGAGGTGGTACAGGCAAAGTAAACTAGGGGGAAATATTGGGGGGGTGGAAATTTTACCCCAAATATACTGAACACTCAGAGCTGAATGAGACCAGCAGAGGTGCAATGCAGTGAATGTGCAATATGAAAAGCCGTATGCGATGAATTAAACATCCACAAGACATACTGTAAAGTAGATCTTATATCTTTTTCTTGAGCCCCTGCCACATCTTAGCTTTTAAAGACCAATTCCCGATTATAAACACGTATGCTGTGTAAGAAATGGTTTTGACCAAGAGAAACATTGAAAGAGAACAAAACAAAACAAGACAAACAAAAAATTAAATTAAATGCTCACTTTCCACTAGATGGGTGTGAGAGCAAAAAAAGAAACATTGTAACCCTGAAGGGAGAACATTTACATTGACCGTTATCAGCGTTAATATGAAGACGAAAGGACTTCATGAAAACTACAAAGGCTTTTTTTTTTTTTTTATACATCTGAGAAAAAAAAGATAAATTAATGAAATACACATTTTAGAGATCAATGTCAGACATGCTAGGACAAAAATGAAATAAAAAAAAATATATGAAGTAGGATTGATACAGAATAATTATATTCAATTATTTCCACTTTTAAAAATATTCTTTACAAATACATACTGCTACAGTTAAATAGTAGTCAGTGACTAAAAACAGCTCCTTTGACAGAAGACCGATGGAATCAGTTTTTCTCACCTTTACAGATTGTGTTTTTTGTTTCGTTTTTTTCAGCCTTTTCAAATAATACACAAAATGTTTAAATACACTGAGATTTGCCATAAAATAAGCAATGCTTGGCTTTTCATTTAAAAAAAGAAGAAAGAAAATGTCTTAATTACAATACTCTATGCAAAAGCTTTCCTTTATGTATTTTTTCCTCAATAAATGTTTAACTTTTTTTGTTGTTGTTGTATTTTAACAGCTTTTGTCGTTGTCATGGACTGCCATAAACTGTCACTGTGATTTGTCAATCTTCTCGCGAGGGGGCGGGGCTTTAGGCATAAAACTCCTTGGTTGGGGCCTTCTGATATGCTGCCCCAGAGGGTTTCCTCTCTCCCAGGTCGTAGCTGCCCTCATCCTTCTTCCTCATGCGGTAAACCAAGAGGAGGATGAGGAAGATGGCAAAGAGGAAGCCAATAACTCCGCCCGCAATGACAGCTGTGGACAGAGAGCAGGAGAGGTCAGAGGTCAAAGGTTATTCAGAGGACACTGAAGCTTACAGCATCAAGAGAGGGAACTTTGAATGCACTGTACCCTTTCGTAAGCAATCTACCTGTCAAGCTACTCGACATTACTCCCAGATCTTGCCCTTTTTTCTTGTGTGCTAATTCTTTACATAGGCTTTCGTAATTTTCCCATTAATACTTGTATGAGGTTTCTTTATAGTCCTTAATCTGTTTTAGGGCTCTCATGACGAAACAATCTCCCCTCTGCTTCAGTTTTATTTCCACATCTTGGACTGGCCCCTCAGCCCCATGGGTAAAAAGAAACCTGCCACTCTTCCAGAAAATTACCCTCCTGGAAACCGTGCAGTGCCTCGGTGTGGAGCGGATAAATGTACATGAAATGACGACAATTAGAGTTGTGGGAGCCATGGGGGACAGGAAGAGGAAAATTAGAGGTATAGAGGACAGGAGGAGGTTAGCTAGCCACGTCTGTTTGCACAGTGGGCTGGGCCTTCTGGTCTCTGGGTTTTACATTGCGTTAATCCACAGTATTTACAGCCTTGTCAAGGCCAGGGTTTCAGTGGATGTGGCCAACGTGACAGTAATTGAAAACAAATGAAAAAAGTAGTATACCTAGCAGACAGACTTTGAAAAGTCAGGGCCTCACATGTCTATAGGGTAGATCATTTGAGAAATGTTGAAATACACTAGTTAGACAAATATTCAAGTTTGGATGTAGCTTTTAGAATTTGAAAACTCTGGAATATACATACAAATCCAAATGAGCAAAGGCAACTAACTAGATGGATGTTTGTGGGATACACACTACATGACCAAAAGTATGTGGACACGCTGGTCGAACATCTCATTCCAAAATCATGGTCAATAATATGGAGTTGGTCCCACCTTTGCTGCTATAACAGCCTCCACATACTTCTGGGAATGCTTTCCACTAGATGTTGGAACATTGCTGCGAGGACTTACTTCCATTCAGCCACAAGCGCATTAGTGAGGTCGGGCACTGATGTTGGGCGATTAGGCCTGGCTCGCAGTCGCATTTCCAATTCATCCCAAAGGTGTTCGGTGAGGTTGAGGTCAGGGATCTGTGCAGGCCAGTCAAGTTCTTCCCCACCGATCTCGACAAACTATTTCTATATGGACCTCGCTTTGTGTACAGGGGCATTGCCATGCTGAAAGAGGAAAGGGCCTTTCCCAAACTGTTGCCACAAAGATGGAAGCACAGAATTGTCTATAATGTAATTGTATGCTGTAGCTTTAATATTTTCCTTCACTGGAACTAAGGGGCCAGCTCGTATCATGAAAAACAGCCCCAGACCATTATTCCTCCTTCACCAAATTTTATGCATTGGGGCATGTAGCATTCTTCTGGCATCCGCTATATCCAGATTCATCTGTCGGACTGCCAGATGGTGAAGCGGGATTCATCACTCCAGAGAATGCGTTTCCACTGCTCCAGAGTCCAATGGCGGTGAGCTTCACACCACTCCAGCCGAGGCTTGGCATTGCGCATGGTGATCTCAGGCTTGTGTGCGGCTGCTCGGCCATGGAAACCCTTTTCATGAAGCTCCCGACGAACAGTTCTTGTGCTGACGTTGCTTCCAGAGGCAGTTTGGAACTTTGTAGCGAGTGTTGCAACCGAGGACAGATGATTTTTTACGTGCTTCAGCACTCGGCAGTCCCGTTCTGTGAGCTTGTGGGCTACCACTTCGCGGCTGAGCCGTTGTTGCTCCTAAACGTTTCCACTTCACAACAACAGCACTTACAGTTGACAGGGACAGCTTTAGCAGGGCAGAAATTTGACAAATTGACTTGTTGGAAAGGTGGCATCCTATGACGGTGCCACGTTGAAAGTCACTGAGCTCTTAAGAACGGACCATTCTACTGCCAATGTTTGTCTATGGAGATTGCATGGCGGTGTGCTTGATTGTATACACCTGTCAGCAACGGGTGTGTCTGAATTAGCCAAATCCACTCATTTGAAGGGGTATCCACATACTTTTGACCATGTGGTGTATTTCCAGCACAACTATATTGACGTCCTAATTCATCCTCATCCATTTCACTTCGTCACGGGAACTAACAGACGGATGTCACAACAAAGCAGAACTAAAAGTACCAATCCATTTGCAGCACACTACATGTGTATCTCTGACACTGAAGGGAAAACTGCATCAGTGAGTATGATTTCCAGTCAGATAATTTCCCTAGTTTGCATTTCGTTAGAAGGGAAATTAACACTAAATTGGAGCAAACTGCGTTCTGAACTCTGGAAGGTCCCACTGAGGGGTAATTGAGTTTATATATTAAACTGGTTATTTTCAGAAGCTGTAGAGCTTAGAGAGCTTGACGGACGTTGGGAGAAATCCCCCTTCCCCTTTAGATGTGCGTTACTGCACCATTACTACCCAGACCTATTAACAGCATGATTAAGGAATGATCAGGAAGTAAACCAAATGTATAACATCAATGTTAAAACGATTGTGTTATAGATGATTAGGTGTTTCGTCAAGAGTCCCGTTGCAGAGCATGAAGTTGCTGCACAAGTGCCTGAAGATAAAGATGCAGCGAAGACGCAACCAACTAAATGTGCCTGACATCAAGCAGACACACGTTGGCATCGATCCAAAGCATGGCACCTGACCTACTTCATAATCGAAGACGTAATCAAGAACTCAATGAAGAATTCAAACGGCAGTCCGGTTACCCGACAGTAGCTAGGTTTCCATCCAATTGGAGACCGATTTTAAATGTGAATATTCAAAAATCGGCATTAAAAACAATATGCGCATTTTCCCACCAGAGATGTTTTTCCATCAAATGAGTGATGACGTAATGCACATAAAAAAACAACTTTTACGGTTAAATTCCAATGAACTGAATTGAAAAGAAAGTTAAATGGGTTTCCATCGCATTTTGAACTCTACTGATGGTGTTGTCACAAAAACAATTGTGTTATATAGAGAATGAGCTCACTCTGGTCTTGGCAAACGCCCTCTAGCCAACAGCACGCAGATACTGTGCGGATAGGCTACCTACAGTGCCTTCAGAACGTATTCTAACCCCTTGACTTACTCCACATTTTGTCATGTTACAGCCTGTATTCAAAAGGGATTAAATCCATTTTTTTCTTTGCCATCTACACACAATACCCTATAATGCCAAAGTAAAAACATGTTTTTTTTTTATTTATTTGAGCAAATATCTCATTTACATAAGTTCTCACACCCCTGAGTCAGTACTTTGTAGAAGCACCTTTTGCTGCGATTAGAGCTCTTTCTGGGTAAGTAATTGCACACCTGGATTAGTCTTATTTATATTCATATTTGTACATTATTCTTTCAAAAATGATTCAAGCTCTGTCAAGTTGCCATTTTTAAGTCTTGACATAGTTTTGACTTAATTCGGCTTAAAAATCTAACTAAGCCATTCAGGAACATTTAATGTCGTCTTGATAAGCAACTCCAGTGTATATTTGGCCTTGTATTTTAGGTAATTGTATTCCTAAAAGGTGAATTTGTCTCCCAATGTCTGTTGGAAAGCACTGAGTATACTACTTTTATAAAGCCAGCTTCAGTTAGCTTCACATTCTAGCTCAGGCTTCATCCGTACTACGACTCTAGCTGGCTTGTCATACGTGGCTAGGATTTTGTGCTTTGCTCTATTCCATTTTTTTTATCCTAAAAAACTACCTTGCTGATGACAAGCATACCCATAACATGAAGCAGCCACCACCATGCTTGAAAATATGAAGAGTGGTACTCAGTGATGTGTTAGATTTTCCCCAAACATAACGCTTTTTATTCAGACAAATTTGATTTCTTAGCAAAATTTTAGCTGTTTTACTTTCGTGCCCTATTGCAAACAGGATGCTTGTTTTGGAATATTTTTTATTCTGTAAAGGCTTCCTTCTTTTCACTCTGTCATTTAGGTTAGTATTGTGGAGTAACCACAATGTTGTTGATCCATCCTCAGTTTTATGCTTTCACAGCAGTTCACAACAGTTTAATCTCTGTAACTGTTTTAAAGTCACCATTGGCCTCATGGTGAAATCCCTGAGACGGTAACCTTCCTCTCCGGCAACTGAGTTAGGAAGGACCCCTGTATCTTTGTAGTGACTGGGTGTATTTATACACCATCCAAAGTGTAATCAATAACTTCACAATGCTCAAAGGGATATTCAATGTTTGCTTTTTCATATTTATCGATCTACCAATAGGTGCCCTTCTTTGCTAGGCATTGGAAAACCTCCCTGGTCTTTGTGGTTGAATGTGCGTTTGAAATTCACTGCTCGAGGGAGTGACCTTACAGATAATTGTATGTGTGGGGTACAGAGATGAGGTAGATATTCAAAAATCATGTCAAACACTATTATTGCACACAGAGTGAGTCCATGCAACTTATTATGTGACTTGTTAAGCAAATGTTTACTCCTGAACCTATTTAGGCTTGCCATAACAAAGAGATTTATTACTTTTTTTATTACCCAAAAAATTATATGAATTTGTAAAAAATTCTGAAAACATAATTCCACTTTGACATTATGGGGTATTGTGTGTAGGCCAGTGACACACAACACCTCTAGTTAATCAATTTTAAATTTAGGTTGTAACACAACTAAATGGAGAAAAAGTAAAGGGACTGTGAAAACCAAAAAATACAAAAGAGCGAGATTATTTGTATTTGTCAAACAGCAGCCAAGTATCGATCATCATGTCACCAGAATAAGACCCTCGATATATATTTGGAAATAGCATAAAGCTTAAGTACTTTACGCGCATAAAAAGGTTAGATGGAAACCTGGTTAGTCGTATAAGAAATTCAACCTAATTTCCTATTTAATTTCCTATTTAATAGCTCACAACTCATAATCAACCTCTAGTCTATCACAAACAGTAGTCTAGTGTAGATGTGTAGACACAGGTGCAAGGACTGCATCCTGTGTCCACTGTCCAAACCACCAAACCCCAGTGTGGTTTCTGTACATACCTGCCAGCACCTCTGTTCTCTGGAAGAGGTTTTCCGAGCGCACCTCGATGGGCTCCAGTGGGGAGCTGGGGATGCTGGTGGTGCTGGTGATCTGGTTCTTACGCTCGTCCTCTGTGACGGGTACAGGTGGCTGGGAGGAGAGAATGAAAGAGTTACAGATTGAGGGATACAGGTTCTGTACACACATAATGGCCTGGAGCCTCATTTGTCTATCATGCGTAGGCACAAATCTGGGCGTAAATCATGCGCGGGAACATTTCCACGCAAAGTGTGAGATTTAGCAACATTTGCTTGAGAGTGTGCGTACATTTACGCACAACCGTGACCATGTGTACGCATATTGCCAAGTTGTGGAATAAGGGAACTGCTTGTCAAGCGTAGAATGTTGAAAATGTCATAATAAGTAATAATAAAAAAAAAAATTGTATATCATTGTATTTACATTTGACCACATCAGTGCATTTGTTTACGATAACAATCCAATCCAAAGTCATTTGTTAAATCAGAGGCACGTGTGAAAGTGAAACTATTGTTGAAACACTATAAAAGTCTAGGATAATGGGAAATCGAATGAGAGGCTTATCTTGCTCTGTTGGATGATTCAACACACGCTGCATTTTGCAGAGATTGCGTTTTTTAGAGACGTGCTATCCACCCTCGGGTTTTTGGCAGGGGGCACTTATTCAGCGGGAGCTTGCCAATCGGCATCTTTCAGCCCTCGATGAGCCAATGTTTCGGATGCAATCCTCAGCAAAACAAACGTACAATCGCCATACACCCATCACACAACAGGTTGAAGTCAAGAGGGATTTCTTTACCACCGATGGGTTCCAAAGTACGAACGGAGCAATAGAGGGCGCCCACGTGGCCATAAAAGCACCGTCCCAAAACGAGTTCAACTCTGTGAAACAGAAAAGGCGGTTGATAGGTGATGTGATGCGCAAAATACGCTGCTGAATGTGGTGGCGAAGTGGCCAGGTGGTCCGCACGACTCGTTCATTCGACACAGCAATGTCGGCCTATACGCCTACAGCAGGGCTCTGTCGAGGATGGGGGGGGGCTTATTGGTGAGTATATTTTCCATTGCTAAAAGCAACTAATTGTCCTAATGTTCGTCTCTTTATAGCTATGTTTTTACTTTTAAATGGTTAAGCCACAACTGAGCGAGCCAAATAAAACCTTTTGGTTGAACTCAATCTCTGACACTAGACTAGCACCTCTATTTCAGTTTAGAAAAGTTTTTTTGGGGGGGGTTTGCTATTTTTGGTTGTGATGTTATATTTCACGGTACAGCGTTGTATTCTCCCCGCAGGCTTTAAAGGGATGATTTTTTGATCATATTTGGTTCATTCGGGTTGTTTCAAAATGCAAATAGCCAAGGTCGTATTGCTAACATCCATCCCTAGTCTCTTCAGATCCGTAATGATTGAAGGGGCTAGGGGAACAGGAAAGGGACCACTATTGGCAACAAACCTGTGTCCTTGACTTGGCTTACGGGGAAGTGACTGCCACTTACCTAGGAAATAATCCCCCAATACATCATGGTGGTTCCAAGAGTTGATAGTGTTCCAAAATGTGAGATTATGGCTGTTGGTTCAGTAATCCAGCATAATGTACCACAGACCAGATCAACATCAGGGGTCTAGATGACTACCTGATCCTTATTGATCCTAGAATTCATTGGGGTCAATGCATGTTCAACTATTATTTGGGGTGGTGAATTGAAAGGCCCTCAAAGAAAATAGCAGGCAATTTCTAACCCGTTAATTGTACAAAGGAATATCTACCATATGCAGCAGATAAGGACTGGTCATAGGGCAGTTCGGGCAAATGCTCAATGGGCTGGTCCATCTTTAGCTTAGTGGGCCGGTCTAAATAGTCTGGTGTATGGGTAGGTTGTTCTGTTCCCTCACCTCTGTTCGGACTGGCTTCCTGGGCGTTTCCCTAGGCAGGTCTTCTCTGGGCGTGTCTGTCTCCACTCGAGGAGTGAAGTCTTTGGTGGAGTCCTTGGTGGGTTCTGCTTTGGGGGCAATGTACAGCGTGCTCACGGTCACCGCCTCCTCGAACACCTCCTCGCCAACACCTGCAGAGCAAGATGAAGAGATAGTTTGTACTACTTCGCCGGAACTCAATTACTTTCAGTTCAATGTCTGTTGAAGACGAAGGTTGTTTTGAGTCTGTGCTTCAAGTGAAACCCTGCTTTTCACGAGAACCTTTTTAGAAGTACGTTTACATTCCCATTCCTAATGCAATCACAACAGACAAAGCCACCTCCTGATATTCTCGAATGGGATCAGGTGGAGATAAAGTGAGGTAAAAACAGAGTTCGCTACAGTTATCATATCACTTTTTTACAGCCTGCTTTGCTTTGGCCATTTGCCTGTTGTTAAACATTTTGCAAAAGGTGCTTCAACGCCTAAGTAAAAGCTCAGTTCTACAGACATGCCTATTCTGGGTGAAAGACACAGTATACAGCAGTGACTGTTTGTGTCCGCCAGCCTGCCTCCCTGTGCGCGTTGACCCAGTTGAAGGCTACGTTGACCAGACTCTTACCTGACCCTGACCCCGAGTTAAAGTCGTCGTCGTCCTCAGGGTAGTAACCCCCGGACCCTGTGTCGTCAATGAAAAGTTCATCCACTTCGGAGGACGACTTGGCCGCGTCCGCTATCTGAAAGAACAAGAACAGAAACATAGACTAAGTGTTGGGGATTTAGACTGTTCTGAGACCACTTTTCAGTGTGCGAGTCTGACATAACTTTCCTGTAGTCACCACTTTTGTCTTGGAAACACTTTGAGCGGTGAACACGTTTCTGGATGCTACGGTCTCACCTTTGGTAGAAGGCGCTGAGTTTCATTGAAAAGTGAACACCAACGCTCTTCTCACTGGACTCAAAGCCGTAGTTGACACAAAAAAGAGTTGCATTGGTAGTTTCGGATCTATAGTGTGTTCTGCCAGGTAGGCCTATTGCTATTTGCTTGAACATGGTTGTCCATGTACCTCCGAGGAAACTTGTCTCAACAAACCACGCTGGATTATACCACTGTCTCAAGAGACATAACACCCCTCTCTGAACAGATGAGCGTTCAATTAGACGTCTAGCTCCGCCCACAATCGTTGCCCGGGGTGAAAGTCCATAGAAGTGTGTGTGTTTGTCTTACAGCTTAACGAGGAGCCAATAGGGAAGCTGAAATTGAACAATGCTGTTTGTTTGTGTGACTTGCAAAGGCATCGACCCCCTCGAGACTATAGCATGCTAGTTAATAAAATGTTATGTCATCCATCCTCAATTTCCTTTACACACAACGTCATAGAAAGTCAATGTAATGACTGCACATTGGACAAAACATTGCCATTGCTGTGTGCGTGCATGTGGAATAGCTGGGTAGCTGGGTAGGCCCCATGGCAACCTCCATGGCAACCTCCAACCAACCTCCATTCAACCTCACTCAGAGCCCGGGTGTGCTGTCCCCTCCATACTGATGCTCCATACTGATGCTGTGGCCCTTAGAAAAGGGCCACAAAAGACGGCCAACAATAAATCATCCCGGCGTTGCTACGGTGCTTGTGTGGTGGTGGTGCTAGGTGCTGATAAACCTGAAAGTAAATGAACTGGGATTCGATTTTACACTCGCTGCTTTTCCAGAAAAGGCCGGGGAAGAAAGAGTTTCGGAGGGCATGACATAAGAGATTACTCTTTTCTTTGGAAGGAAGCTGTGATAAAGGTAGCAAAGTAGTAGGTTTGTGTTGTTGTTTGTCTCTGTGTGTGTGTGTGTGTGTGTGTGTGTGTGTGTGTGTGTGTGTGTGTGTGTGTGTGTGTGTGTGTGTGTGTGTGTACTCAGTTGTTCACCTATTGCAATAGTAAAAAAGGCAACCTCACACACACACACACACACACACACACACACACACACACACACACACACACACACACACATTTGAAATACTTTATTAGAATCCACCAATCATATTTACATTAAAAAAGGATCCAAACATTTCAACGGTCCCTGTATGTATGACACTCAAGGGTACAGACAGCACCTCCTTCTCCAAATAGCCAGGCTGCCCACGACAGCTGAAACAGAGCAGTACCTAGCCAAATGCTTTGCCCTACTTTTTGTCAGGCCCGCAGTCTGGAGGCCACGCACCGCACGCCTGTGTACGTGGCCGAGACTGCCAAATATCAGCCCCGCCAGCTTGCGCCTCCACCCGAGACTGTCCAAGTGTGCCACGAGGGGCTGGTAATTAAGAAGCTTCCTGGCAAAGGCCTGCTCCATGGAGCCGTCCAATGAGCAGCCCACTTCCAGAATGAGCCATTCCCCCTGGCCCCCCACAACATCATCACCAAGAATGTTTCTGTATGTGTGCTGGTGGTGAGACTACTTCACCTCGCTGGCTATCAAGATCAACAAGGCGGTCATGTCTAGCAATGCGCAAATCCTTGTATGAACAGCAGCCATTCACAACATGGGCAATGGACTCCATTACATTTGACTCATGGAGAATACAAAATGGTTTGCAGGGTTCCAGAGTGGTAGATTATATTTTGTTGGTAGAACTTGCAGCCTCGCCTTAATAGTAAAGGTGAGAATGTCCTCGCCGACGGCAGTATTCTGGAACGGGCAGACGGAGTGGTCAGCACAGTCCAGAGCAGTGAGTTTCCCCCTACAGCCTCAGGCCAGTCCAGTGTTACAGTAGCTGGATCTGTCTGATATCGAGGAGTGTTGCCCTGGATGCAGGATGAGATGTTTCATCATGGGTGACAGAAGCCTCCACAACAACACTGAGATCTGACCACAACTGTGTCCGAGGCAGTCACTGGCTCAGTTTGCATATCAGTCCGTGTCCACCTGAGCTCCACTCCAGTCTGGTTACACAGGTCGTTGAGGTCAAGACAGTCTGACCAGACACCAAAGCCCGCGGCGCGAGTCTCCAATTTCCCATTGACATTCCTCCTGAAGCCCAGGAAGTTGACTGCAGTGTCCATGGCCAGTGGATCCTTCCTCCCCTCTGTTCCCTTACATTCATTGATGTCAAATTGGTAAAAAGGCTATTTAAATCATGTTTTAGTCTAGGTCTCTATAGAGTACGGACAGACATCGGTTAATGCTTCAAGCACACACACACATGCACACACACACACACACACACACACACACACACACACACACACACACACACACACACACACACACACACCCCAAAAGTGGTAAGGACTACGTCATTAACACATTCTCCACCTCCAGCTACGACCCCAACTAACACAGTGAGAGGGAGAGCGGTCGGATGCAAAACATACAATCCCTCTTCACTGGTATGAATGAACGGGAGAAGGCCCATAGCGAATCCACACAGCCAATCAGAGCCTTAGCCGCCTTATCCTTAGCCGAGACCCTTAACAAGCAACGAGCAGCACCTAGCCCTGTGCCTGGTCGACTGACTGACAGACAGAGAGACTGCGCTAACAAGGGTCTAGCAGCACTGTGGCTTCTATTAGAACTGAACTGCAGCAGCTCCTACTGTCTGTCTGCTCCTAATGAACAACTAGTGGCCAGCAGGAGGCTTGGTGGTGATGCAGTCGGTCTCCATAGAGACCTTGTCTAGGGAAAGAAACATAATAGACAAGAGGAGGAGGAAGAGAGGAGAGGCAGAAACAGAGTGAGAGTGACAAGGAGGGAGAGTGACATAGAAAGAGGAGAGAGAGAGAGAGAGTATGTGTTGCAGTAGACAATCTGTTGCCAGCAGGTTGCTTTGCTAAAAGCCTGTCAAACCACCAAACCTATGCCTGGCGGTGTCTGGAAGCCAAAGAGGCTCTCTCTATGGCTTGGGCAGTTAGCTGTGAGCTGGCGCTATTGTGGGGGGGGTAGTTAGAGTAGGGGGTAGGTGGCTAAGGGTCGTGGGGGTAGTGTAGGGTAGCTTGGATGAGCCATCTTGCCCCGCCTCTAATCCGCGTCGACACACTGCATTCACTTCTTCCACGGTCAATATTAACTCACCCCAAGACAGGGGAGACAGGGGAGGAAAAGAGTGTTCCTCAAAGGTATGCAGACACGCATGAATACACTCACACACGCATGGGCTCACACACACACACACACACACACACGCACACACACACACGCGCACACACACACACACGGGCACACACACACACACGGGCACACACACACACGGGCACACACACACACGGGCACACACACACACGGGCACACACACACACGGGCACACACACACACGGGCACACACACACACACACACGGACACACACAGTGAGGCTTCACAGGCGTGGAAAACAAAAGACAGAGGGCAGACACTGCCTCAGACATTCTCCGTCGGTCTGGTGCTCTGCTCCCGCTCTAAGATATTTCCTTAAGAGTACCTCAAATGAACTATGAGGGCGAGAGAAGCTCATTATATCAGAAAGCACTTGACTTGCAATGCCGTCCTTTCAGAAGAATATCCACTCATGCCAGCTATGGTACCTCACAGTACAGTGTCCAGGCTATATTAAGCCTTCAAATGGTCATTGGTCAGTATTGTCCGCTTCTGTAAGACCATTGGCTACCGCTGTACTATCAAAAGAAAAATCGGTCTCCTCTCTCCTCTCATGGCAAACAAAAGTAGGGCATGCTGAACGTCAATGACTTTCTGAATGAGAAAAGGCCTGGGTGTCTGTGTGTTAATCTCTAAATAACAAAGTGCAGGTAGCTGTGAGTTTATCTGTAAACTCAGCGAGCCACAGATCCATACGGCTCAATACTGCCACCACTCTGGCCTCCTTCCAGTCTCTCTCCCACAGGCACGTTTCCACGTTTTTTTGTGTTTGTTATCGGCCCTGAATGGATGGACGGCTACGGCTTTTCCCTGTGGCCGACCTGGCTGGGAGGAAAAGATCGGGGGTGACTGAGCGAGAGCAATTAGCTTGAGTGGGCTAAAATGGCTGGGTTCAAGACGCAGTGTCTCAATAGTGAAGTGTTTCAAGAAGTTAAGATTTGACTGGAATTTAGTGTGTCACTTATTGCCTTAAGAGATACCGACGACAACAACAACGGACTGCTAGGTTGGCATCGGTTGGGGGCCATTTTGTGGGATAGCGCTGGAACCTGCTAACGCTAAACAAACAACCAGCAGGAAGCTAGCTTCATAAGGTATGTTTGTTGGTGAGGATTTGTTTGTCGAATGCAATTGGGGTTGAGAAATGAGTTGAGAAATACCAACGCTACACCAAGGGAGGTGGAGTTCAAACAGTGACCCACAAAATAAACAAAATGGTTGTGGTGGTGGAGGAAAGGAGGGGGAGTAGGGTGGGGGGGGTTGTCTCTCAGCCGCTCTTCAGAACCTTCAACTTTTATTGCCCTCCCGGGGATCATAATAAGGAACTAATCGATCGTCTTTGAGACACTGGAGGGCAGGGAGTTGCGGCAGGAGGTTGACACAAATCAAACTGTCCCTGAAACCAGACTGTGTGACCTAGAGCTATTCCAGGAGTGTGGGGGACAGCTTTGTAGCTTTGTGCGTCTGTGTGTGTGGGAGGGGGGGGGGGGGGGGAGGGGGTGTTGACATTTACCATGAAAAGCAGCCTAATCCAGGAAACAGAATCTGTTCATCTGGCTCTGTTGCTAGCAGCTCACTTTGCCACATGTTCTTTTTTTTTTGCATCGCGCATAATACATTCATAATAGGGATTTCTGGTTAATGATTGAACTTCTTTTTTTTTTTTTAAGTACATAAAGATTTTAAAATCTTAATTGGGAAGACACAGTTGAGAGGAGCTAGACAGACGAGTGCTGACAGTATATGCATGGCTACCGTTTGAATCCACACCGTTATCACTCGTAATGAACTGAAAGGTCAACACTGAAATGAACACAGCTGAAGTGCTCTTTCCTGTCTCAAAGCAGTGCCACACTTGCGTTGACACGAGGGGTTTGCAGGTGGAAAGATGCGTTACCTTTTTATTCTGTGCTGCTGCGGACTCATCAAATGAACGGCGGAGAGCAGACATTTACGGGTTCATTAGCTGATCTTTATGTCCTCGTAAAGATTGAGTAAGCGGTCTGAGACTGCGCTAAAATGAATAACCAGCAGACCTTGCTGCTCTATGGACCTGGATCAGTTCACCCTATACTTCTGGGTAAATACGCTCAATACTTTCAGAACCATTTGACCCATTTCAGTTCGCCACAAAGGTAGGACGTTCTATACCCTCAAAAAGGCCTCCAAGTTCGGACATGGGGGCATTAAAAAGTGTCAGCGACCGCTTTGATTTAGTCATCCTAACAAACAATGTGCCAAAGTCCAGTCAAGCACCTCAAACTACATCCATATGTGAACAAACGCAAGCTGCATAAGCAACATTTGTTACAGTTTGACTGAAATAAGTCCTGCCTCAGGAGTTTTCGCAAAAAAAGTCAGTCTCACAAAGGAGAACAGAGAGTTTGACTAATTCCCTCCGCACATACGCTGACGATTAATCTACCTCAGACTGCGTAAATAATACATGAGGCAAGAATCATAAAGACACCGATAGTACAGAGACTGACAAAATACTTCTTTTTTTTTTTTTTTTTTTTTTTACAAAATACTTTTCTTTTGAGCAAGTGCCAAAAAAATCCAATGTTTTTCCGACAGACGCCCAATAAGACACAACACACTCCAGCTATGACTTCCCCTGCTTCCTGAGAGGAAGTCAGTCAATTGCATGGTTTCCAACGAAGACAGATGCGCTCTGATAGCCTGGCCACGGGACAATAGAGTAAATTTCGCTTTCACCCCTACCTGTACAATCCTATTTACGCCGTTCGGCATGATGAAAATAAGATAACCAATGTGCCCCAATTTTCGCTGCGGTCTCGGTTGTGTGCCTGCGAGTGCTCACACGCTGCGACACATTATGGCTCATTTACTTAATATCAGACCATTAAATAGTTGACCAGAATACCAATTAAAGCCTGTCTACTTGACTCATTCGCAGAGGCACCTGATGAGCCTAATGTAACGTTAATGTAACCCTTCAGTGACCCCCCACAGTCCCCATAAAATACTAAGAAACAACGTGGCTCGTGTGGTTCCAACATGTAAAGTCCTCAGTGAATACCTCAGCTCTGTGGCATCAAAGCCCGTAGTCCGTGACAAGAGTGCTTTCTGCACACAGCACTCTACGGATTCCCAAATCCACCGTTCGGTATACTACCTGCCCCCGGGTGGGAATTGGGAAATTCCTCAGCCCCGTTAAACAGCTTTGATATGCACTGGAAACCCAAGATTCTTTGTCAGCTCGGAAACCCAATACGCTGGGAAATGGGCTTCACCTGCGAGTCATTTTTGTGAGGAGGGAAACTGAAGGATTTGCTGCAGCACAACAGGCTCCTTCCCTCAAGTCACAGTGGAAATAGGAGGCTGTAACAGGCATGGCTGAACAGAAACAAGCACGGGGTGGTTTTAAGTGCTTAGGCCTGTATAAAACAAGTCTCATATTCAATAGCCCGAAGACCTCGAGCTATAACATTTTTTTTTATAAATCAGTAATCTAGAATTCCCACATCCAGAAGCAACGTTCTTACTTGACTACCATACATCAAGTCCACTATCCTCACAAATACCATTGGGCCAGTCAAAATGGAGCCCGTATCAACATGGATGGTAGGTCTCTTCAGGGGGCAGCTCTGTGTGGGGAGGATGTTGCTTGTTTAACGGGGGTGGGGAGAGAGAGGAAAGGGGGCTTAGAAAAGGTTCAACCCTCAGCAAACCACTGACCCTCTAATTGATATCGTCTGAAGTGGAAAAGTGCCGTGCCGTGTTCGCAAATTCACCATTTGGCCGGTCCTGACTTGTCTGAGTGACGTTGGAGACGCGCTGTTCCCTTTGTCCTGCCGTTGTACCCGCTTAGCGTTCATTTCACACATCCCTGACTAACTCAGCAACACATTCTTTTTCACAAAGGAACGTTTCAGTAACGGGTTTGAACGGTCCTTCCTTTCACATTCCAGCTCGCGGAAAACGAGGCAATGACCGAAGGTCCTCAAACGTCTCCAGTAAAATGAGTACGGGGACGAGAGTGGAAGAGCGGTTAACAAATGTGATCTATAAAGGTTATATAGACTGAATTAGTCCGCCAGACAGTTAATCATTGGCTCATATCACCTAAAGAGAGGTTGATGAGGGGAGGGAGAGAGAGAGAGAGCACAAAAGAGAAAGAATATGAGGAGACATTTGAACACACACACACACACATTTCCACAGGCGTCATCAGTTTCACCTTTAATTAATAGCCGGACCAAACCTCTACTGAAGCACTTTTGGCTACAGGCACATTAAAGCAAGATGAGGCGCTTTCAATCTCAATCATGGGGAAAATGAGAAGGCCTTGCCCCGCGGTCGGCTCTAGACGATCCCGCTGAAGAAAATGTGCACTTTCCCAAGAGCTCATTCCCCAAGTCTGAGTAACCCTCCCATGACTCATTGATCTTAATATAAAACAGATCGGATTTCCATTTGTGTAGTAAAACCCCTGGTGGCCCTGGTGGTGGGAAATGTTTAATTTGCCTTCTGGCCTCAAAGACGTAGATTACACCTTTCTGACTTCTCCTGCAGCTCATGAATAATGTTTTACTTAGCATTTAGCCTACAGGTGGAAGAGAGGACTGCTTTTTCTGGAAAAATAAGGAAATTAATACTTTTGCTCCCAGGCAGGTATGATTGGCTACTCTCCATGGGGCCTGTACACATTAGGTCGAGTATACAGGATGGATATTGCAGGAAGCAGGCCTTGGGTCCTGTTCAAAGCGCTCATCTCTTTGGCTTGATATGCAACACTCGAGTGCGATTGGGCTCTTCCCGAACACGGCTCAGCTGGCCCGCGTGTGGTCCAGATTCGGAGCGTCGTACCGTTCCGCCGGGAGCTGTCAACGACTGAAAGGCATTCCTGCCTGATGAAAAGCTATCGGAGGATGAATGCTGAGAGGACTTGCCAAGTCCTCTTCTCGGAGAGAGAGAACAGGCCTTCGCGTTTTCCTTATATCTTAATATGAGCCAGAGGGAGGGAATGGATGGGGATGGATACTTTTCACCAAAGATTCATTCCTGATTACTGCATTGCTTGAATAAGAAGAGGGATGTATACTTTGACCGTGACATGAACAACGACTGGATCAAATCCTCTTAACAGTATACAGCTTTATATTACACATGAAGCAGCATGCGGTCCCACATGTACATCCTCCATGGTTTTTACTTTTCAGGGTTATTCAATTACCTCTGATCCATGCCACTGTTGCCATCGTGTCACAAGGCACTTCTCATTCACGCTTCAAACAGTCTGCGATCCCCTTCAGCGTGTCAGGATAAAGGCATGGCTTCAATCAGCATCGCTCAAAGCCTTTGTGTTTGGTTCCCCGGGCCTCTAAAAGAGCTATGGCATCCAGGGAGGGGGGGAGGGGGGGGCGTGATGGATAAATTAGCTGCTGGTTCAAAGTTTAATTGAATCCAGATTCTAAGCCTCTGCCAGAGTGGTGAAAAAAAGGAGCTGTATGCGCCTTTGTCCAGGTTCCATCCAGGCTTTTAAACCTTTTCTTAACAGGAAACTCATGAGTTCTTCAGAGCCAGCTCATTAACCCCATGCAGCCAGGAAGGGCCGTGACATGAAAGAGCTTCTAGGAGCGATGGGTCAAAGGTGACCTGACCACAATGTCATATTGTCTTCCTCACAACATAAAGCAGATGAGTGGCTCTTTGGGGGGGGAGATTTCCTTGTCTCTTGGTAGTCAAGGCGCAATGAAGATTGCATGTGACTTTTGAGGATTTTTTTGTCTTTTTTAATTGATAACATCCAATTTTATAGGCATGGACAGGCAAGTTTTGTGTTGTCGTGACAAGATTATTTTCCAGATGTATTGAGCACTCGGAGTTTACCGTCATTTCCAATCTTATTCCTTTCATTTACTGTAAGAAAACTTTAGAATGGACCGGTGGGATGTGGAAAAGTTCACGCTCTTTCACCCACACTCAAGCTCATTTATACATATGACATTTTCCCCACCCACTTATCTATTTGTGCCGAAAAAATTATGACCTGCCAAATTCCGCCAAAGCTCAGTCTATCTCTCACTGCCACACTGCTGCAAATGTGCCTTTATCTGGGGAAATAAAAGCCATATGTATGAGGGAGGGTGGACGGGTGGGAGGGGCGATTTCACCGCTTCAGTGGCTGATCTACTTCAACCCTCACAGCGCAGCAATTGAATTCCCATCCAACCCTTCCCTTAAGAGGATTTGGGTTCAGGGGAGTCAGGAGGGCAGTGCACTCTGGTCGGGGGAGGGGGGGGGGGGGGTCGGCAGTACGGAGAGGGTGGGCAGCGAGGAATAGGGAGGGGAAAAAAGGAGGGAGAGAGTTAGTGGAGAGAGAGTTGCCATAGGGGTGATGACGCGAGTTCCTCTGAGAGCATGATGTTGACTATGATGTTCACAATGATGCTGACTATGATGTTGACAATGATGTTGACAATGATGCTGACTATGACGTTGAATATGACGCTGACTATGATGCTGACTATGACGTTGAATATGACGCTGACTATGACGCTGACTATGACGCTGACTATGACGCTGACTATGACGCTGACTATGACGCTGACTATGACGTTGACTATGATGCTGACTATGATGCTGACTATGATGCTGACTATGATGTTGATTATGATGCTGACTATGATGCTGACTATGATGTTGACTATGATGTTGAATATGATCCTGACTATGATGCTGACTATGATGTTGAATATGATGCAGACTATGATGCTGACTATGATGCTGACTATGATGCTGAATATGATGTTGACTATGATGCTGACTATGATGTTGAATATGATGCTGACTATGATGCTGACTATGATGCTGTGCTGACTATGATGTTGAATATGATGCTGACTATGATGCTGACTATGATGCTGACTATGATGCTGACTATGAGGAGGAAGGGGGAAATAAATGGCGAGAGGTTGATGAAGGGAACGAGGACACACAGTCAGTACCGGCAGAGGGAGGAGGCGCAGGAGGAAACATTAATGGTGTAAGGGAGGGATGGATGACTCGGGGCGAGGGCGTCAGGTGGTGTTCTCTGATCACATTATACAGGGCTAATACCAGCAGAGGACACAAACCGACGCAGGCACAAAAAAATAACTGGAGCATCGACCCGGTCTCAGCACAACCTGCAAGAACAGTGATCCAGGACCAGGGGGGTTAGTAATTACCTGGTCGGCGTAGCCATGCCCCGTCGCTACGTTCAAACACTGATCCAGAGACAGGTCTAAAGTTTCACACCGAGGCACCAGACCTCACCGCAAGCTACAAATGTTGACTGCACTATTAGGTAAGATGGAAACAATAACAACCTTAAAGGCTCAAGTCAAGAGGCAACTTATGAAGAGTGGGAAGCCAATATTCATGTAATAGCCGATTAATGAGGCATGATCCCAGCAAGGCCCTGGGAGCTGGGATAGTGGCCTTATAGGTTTGCACAGTCACAGACTACTCAACAGTGCATCATAGAGACATTAAAACATTGACCTAAACCTCAGCTGGCCAGATGCTCATAGAACAAAGCTGCTCTCTAATGCCACAGCTTTAAATATGTTTTGGTAACTCTGCGGTGCTGGGGACACACCTACTACCCTTTCACACAGTTACACAATTACTGGGTGGATTATCAGTTTAGGACGTCACCCGGGGTATAGTGGCACATGCTGAAGATTAGCTGCCACGGCCAGCGTTCAGGGAGTGATTCACAGGAAGAGATCAAACGGCGCTCTACAGAGAGGAAGCCATTTGAACTTTTGCGTGACGCTTGACAGAACACTGCCGCTCCATCCGAGTCGGTTCCCGACGTTTGTTGAAACAAACTGCTCCACAACAAAAGGGAAATCATTTCCTCCCCATGTTTTACATGTGCACCCCAGCTGCTGGGAGTCAACTGGTAAACGCTGTAGCCGCAGTTAGTTCACAAAGCAGGGGTAAACTACTCACAAGGCTCTGGACAATATCATCGACACATTATGTAGACATCTTTTGTAAACCAGCCACAATAGACCAGCCTTTTCCGGTCACAGTTTATTGTACTTCGTGCAATAAAGTTATCAAATGACAAAGGCCATAGGCATATAAGCTACCCTCGGACTATAAATATCAGGGCTTTTACAAAAAGCAGGTTTGCTTGGATTCTATGGAGCTTTTATGTGACTGTTCAAAGCAGCGCTTTAGCCCTGAGCTCATGTTTGAGCAAGATGAGGCAAAAGGTCTCATTCATATTCCATTCTGTGTAAATAATTGAGTTGTGGCTACAGAAATAGGTCCTGTACGAGTACCACGGCGTGGCTTCTTTCTCAATCTTTAATGATTATGTGGCAGAAAGAGCATTTTCCCCCCGTCAGGGCCCTTGGAGAAGCCCACTTTATCAAGACATAAAACACACTTTTGATCAAGAGACATACCCACGCACGCACACACAGCCAGAACTTCCAAAAAAGGACCATTTTGTCCTCCGTCAGGAACCACTGATTGTCATCGCTGACAAAACTGTGCAGCTAAAAACAGCTTTAACGTATCTGCCAAACCTCGCTCTCGCTACACAGCCCAATTATATCCCTCTGCTGTAATTCCTGAAGAATGTGCGGTTATGAAGTCCGCAGTCTCGCTTTCCCTGAGTTCCTGAAACAACACAAGGCCCCTGTGCTCCACCCTCTGTCTTACTGCCTCCATATGGACGGGCAGAAGATGCTGAGGATACAGTAGAAGAAGCCTTCTGATTGGTCCCAGAGACACACCGAGCACCTGTTTTCATTGGTTACCAGAAAGTTCAAACACAACATTAGAGCCTTTGAATAGGTCTCAGTAACTGGTATGCGAAACACTTTGAAATGCCGGACCTCTAAGCAGGAACAGAAGAGATGTATTGTGCTGAAAAGCTGGAGAGCAGAGATTGTGGTGGTAGACACCACACTAAAGGGGAGCCACGACTATACCCCACACAAGTACAGATGTCTTCAAAGTATTTGTAGCCTAGACCCCAACAAAACCTGTCAAGATGCCTTACGTGGTCAATAACTCACACGTAGTGATGGGAAGCCACACAAAAAGACAAAAGGGTAACAGAATGCTTCAAAAGATGCCATGAACTCCAGAACATTCTGAGGAGGTTCGGAAGACTGTACGTCTGTACGTAATATCCAGGCCCAGGCACTGACTGGTAGGGTAGGTCATGTCTGGTATTTTACTAAGTCTTGGTGTTGGATGCGTTCTGGGAGACAGCCACGAGGCTCCATTTTCTCTAGAGGATATCCTGGGTCTGGAGTCAGGGATGTCGGCCATCATTCCAGCCAGCCACTGAATCACTTGATTAAACAAATTATTGTCATCAAAGTCATCAAGCCTCACTCCTCCAGGCTAACCGGTTTAAGCATAGCATGACAATGCCAAGATTAAAAAAGCAATGACCTTGGCCCAGTCTCTCCGAAATCAGGGATGGGAGAAAACGGAGCTATGATCTACACACTATCAAAAGGTGACAGATCGGGAAAGTGGATTTCCAATGAGGTCACTGGGGGCCAGAATTTGTGGAACGCCATCCACAAAACTCTTGTTTGTTTGGAGGCTTTCCTTGAAATGTTACACCCATTAAGACTTTGCGCTCGCCTCAAAAGGAGAGCGAGGAAATGAGCGTGTCAGTGGCATTTGTATTTAAAATCAAAATGGATTCCATCTCACACGCTTCTTTAACGGCTCCTCCTCCGTTTAATAAAAAAGTGCCCTCGTTCTCTCTCTCGGTACTGGGAGCGTTTCGGGACACTGGACATGGCTGGACACCTGAGTCAGAGATGGCACTATATCAGGTTTTGTTCAGCTCTAAAAAAAATTATACAAGTGTACCGTTTTTCATGCTTCTATACCAAAGTGAACAACTGGACTATTTGGACAGTGTGTCTGCCACCGCTACCCTGGAGAATCAAACTAAAGAACCTCTGAAAAGGGCATTTCAGTCATGATAGGAGATGCAGGAAGCTATATACTTGCTTCTAAAAACACCCAGGATTGAGGATAATAGAATGTAGCTTTTTTTTACAAAACACAAAAAGGTTTAAAACATCTTTGTACAGCAGAACCAAATCTGAATTGGTGGCATTTTCGCAGAGAGCAAGAGAGTAAAAAAATAGCTGTGCCTTGGAGGGCAATTATTAGTTTGAAAAACATTTCCCTACGGTACGGTGTACCTAGACAGAGAACTAAAGTACTTCCTGTTTTTGTCAAACTGTTCCTATGACAACCACTACTCTTTGCTGAATATTCATGACTGCTCCATTAAATTCAATGCCAATGAGTAGAAACGTTTACACATGACCACAGCATTTGATGAGGAGGAGGTGCTATTTTGAAAGCCTCTAACGAATCTTTACGGAAATTCCTCAAAACCCTCTGGAATCTGGGAGATTTCTCACGACAACAACATGACATTACAGTGTTGCACTGAATCAAGTCAGGGTTTATAATGGAAACAGCAGATATTAAAGTACAGTTTTCTGCTTGGCGGAGCACAGTACAGATTTCAATTAGGTGCTTTTTAGAACCGATAAAACATGCTCATAAATATGAGTGAGCACAGATGTGTTAAATGCAGGCATGTTGTTTTCCAGAACAATCTTGGGAGCGGGATGGAAAAATTCAATTGAAGTCATGACTTCATCATATATCCCCCATTTTTGGATAACACCCCACAGATGAAGCACATTCCCACTGTCTATACAGGAGAACACAGCCAATAGGGAGAAGGAGAGGTTTCCCAGGCAGCAGATATACAACAAGCTTGACCACAAACTATGAAACTCTGAGCCAATAAGATTTCTGTAACTTAGTGTGGCGTGCGTGTGCCCAAGTTCGGGCAAGGAGATGGAGAGTGTTGGTCAAAGTTTCTGTTTTTAATTAAGTGACATGAGAGTAACTCCGTGCCACATAAAATACAATTTGTACACCATCACTGTAACGATGTACGCTGAGAGTCGGGAAGCAAGTTCAGGGAGTGAGTGTTCTTTTTTCTTTTTCTAAGGGGTGGATCAGCTTAATGTTGCAGAAAGAATGTTGCTTCCATCAATGTAATTGTCTGCATCATTTCCAATCCCCCATATACAGTGGGGCAAAAAAGTATTTAGTCAGCCACCAATTGTGCAAGTTCTCCCACTTAAAAAGATGAGAGAGGCCTGTAATTTTCATCATAGGTACACTTCAACTATGACAGCCAAAATGAGAGAAAAAAATCCAGAAAATCACATTGTAGAATTTTTAATGAATTTATTTGCAAATTATGGTGGAAAATAAGTATTTGGTCACCTACAAACAAGCAAGATTTCTGGCTCTCACAGACCTGTAACTTCTTCTTTAAGAGGCTCCTCTGTCCTCCACTCGTTACCTGTATTAATGGCACCTGTTTGAACTTGTTATCAGTATAAAAGACACCTGTCCACAACCTCAAACAGTCACACTCCAAACTCCACTATGGCCAAGAACAAAGAGCTGTCAAAGGACACCAGAAACAAAATTGTAGACCTGCACCAGGCTGGGAAGACTGAATCTGCAATAGGTAAGCAGCCTGGTTTGAAGAAATCATATATCCATACACGCATGCATACATATACACATATATACATACACATACCTATATAGCCATACATACTTTTTTTTAGGAATATACCTTTATTATTATTCCCCGCAAACCCTACCACCGATCCCCCAACTGGAGTAAACTAATAAACACTTCTGCTTCTACCTTCAATTTATACATCTTATACACATTTTACAGACACAGTCTACTTTACAATAGTTCTCTCGTTTGTTCTTAGTCCTTCCTCTATTTCTGATGTCCATCCAGTTTGATTTCTATTTGTAACTGTGCTATTTCACAAAAGTTACGAACCTATATACATTTTACAGATCCCATATGTTTTACATTGTTTATCTTGTTATTAGTCCCACCCTTCAGCTCCATTCAACCCCTCCCATCTATCTCTCAACATCATCCATTTTGGATTTCTATTTGCCATATATTTTTCGACTGTGCTGTGATGCTTCACAAAATAATTGAACCTTCCTATTCTCATAGCTTCTACAGATTGTAAATTAAAAATAAACATTTTCGCTAAAATAATTATTATATTATTGATTGATTGACTATGGCTTTTCAAATCACCCAGTACTGCTATCTGTAGCGTTAGTTCTAGGCAAATGTTGCAATTCTTCAGCCATTCCTGGACCTGTGACCAAAAACAAGCTACATATGGACAATAAGAAAATAAATGATCTAATGACTCTGCCTCCTCACAGCAGAATCTGCAGAGCTGGGAAGATTGTATCCCCCATATATATAACATTCTATTAGTTGCAAGAATTTTGTATAGAAATTTAAATTGAAAAATTAGAAGTTTTGAATCCGGCGTTGTTTTGCGTATCAATTCATAAACCATGTGCCATGGAATGGGTACATCGAAAATCTCTTCCCAACTATTTTGCAATTTATATGGCACAGCTGTCAGTTTTTTGGTCCTTAAATGAAATTGGTATAAGTTTTTATTTATCACACTTTTCTTTAACCATTTATTTTCTTTAATACAGGGCCGACGTACAAGTTCCTTACTTTTTTCCCCTTCTACTTGCCTCTTACATTTTTGTGGTAATGCTGCAATTAATTGGTTGTAATTTTGGGTAGAGCAGACATTTCCATATGTCTGTGTTAGCTGCATGTGTGACATAACTCCACCAGTCCTATTTATGATATCATTCACTAAAATTATAATTTTTTTAAACATTTCTTCGATAAATACAGTTTTTTTTATCAATTAGTATATTTGAATTTAACCACAATATTTGTTGTACTATTTGTTCCGTCCTTTCTGGTGGATTAAACTGAAATTGCAAACAACTTTCTAAGGCTTGTTTAAAAAATAAAGATATTTTGGAGATTATTTCCTTTTCAAACAACCGAAAGTGAGCAGGTGTAATCTGAATAAAGGGGAAAAGGCCCTTCTTGAACATAGGATGAGACATTCTTACCAATTTACTAGAGAACCAGTATGGATTTAAGTATTACTTTTGTATGACTGATGCCTTTAGTGAGAGGTCTAATGCTTTAATATTTAATAATTTCTGCCCTCCGAATTCATATTCGTTATATAAATAGGTCCTTTAAATTTTATCTGGCTTGCCGTTCCAAATAAAAGTGAATATTTTTTGTTCATATAATTTAAAAAGCAGGTCACTAGGTGTAGGCAAAACCATAAGCAAATAGGTAAACTGTGATATGACTAAAGAGTTAATCAGGGTGATTTTTCCACAAATAGACAGGTATTTTCCTTTCCATAGTAGCAAGATTTTATCTATTTTTGCTAACGTTCTATAAAAATGTATTGGAGTGAGATCATTTCTTTCTTTTGGGATTTGTATACCGAGTATGTCCACATCTCCGTCAGACCATTTAATTGGTAAACTACATGGTAATGTAAAATGTGCATTTTTTAGTGATCCAATACGTAATATGGTACATTTATCATAATTTGGTTTTAATCCAGAGAGGATAGCAAAAGTATCAAGATCCTTTAAGAGGCCGTGGAGAGACTCTAATTGTGGTTTTAAAAGAAAACATGAATCATCAGCGTACAATAACACCTTAGTTTTTAAGCCACGGATTTCTAATCCCTTAATATTATTGTTTGATCTAATCTTAACAGCTAACATTTCGATGGAGCGAGTGTTTTAATAAATAAATTAAACAAACAAGTAAACACAAACAAAGCACAAACATGAAACCAAAGGTTTCTCCATCCGCAGGACGCCGACCAAGATGACGATCCTGGGGATCAGGAGCGGACTGGTTACCTCTGCTAAGGTGTGGGAACCTGTCAATCCAGCTGAGGCGCGGGAGCATGGCGACCTGACAGTACCCCCTCCCCGGTGCGTTCGGCTCCAGCTACAGGACGCCAACCACAGGGACCATCCCGGGGATCTGTAGAGGACTGGTCGCCTCCGCTGAGGCGCAGAAACCTGAGGAACCGGCTGAAACCTCCCCGGTTGCCTCGGTCGAGGCACGGGAACTTGTTCACCCAGCTGAGGCACGGGAACTTGTTCACCAAGCTGAGGCACGGGAACTTGTTCACCCAGCTGAGGCATGGGAGCCTATCGAGCCCGCTGAGGCATGGAAGCCTATCGAGCCCGCTGAGGCATGGAAGCCTATCGAGCCCGCTGAGGCATGGTAGCCTATCGAGCCCGCTGAGGCATGGGAGCCTATCGAGCCAGCTGAGGCATGGGAGCCTATCGAGCCAGCTGAGGCATGGAAGCCTATCGAGCCCGCTGAGGCATGGGAGCCTATCGAGCCCGCTGAGGCATGGGAGCCTATCGAGCCCGCTGAGGCATGGGAGCCTATCGAGCCCGCTGAGGCATGGGAGCCTATCGAGCCCGCTGAGGCATGGGAGCCTATCGAGCCAGCTGAGGCATGGGAGCCTATCGAGCCCGCTGAGGCATGGGAGCCTATCGAGCCCGCTGAGGCATGGGAGCCTATCGAGCCCGCTGAGGCATGGGAGCCTATCGAGCCCGCTGAGGCATGGGAGCCTATCGAGCCCGCTGAGGCATGGGAGCCTATCGAGCCCGCTGAGGCATGGGAGCCTATCGAGCCCGCTGAGGCATGGGAGCCTATCGAGCCCGCTGAGGCATGGGAGCCTATCGAGCCCGCTGAGGCATGGGAGCCTATCGAGCCAGCTGAGGCATGGGAATCCGACAAACCGGCTGAGACCTCCCAGGTAGCTCCGGCTAAAACACCCGGACCCGACATCACCTCCAACAAAAAAGAAAACAACAACAAAAAAACACTCCCTGATGCTTCCCTTTGTTGAGTCGTCATTCTGCAACGATGTGCGCTGAGAGTCGGGAAGCTAGTTCAGGGAGTGAGCGTTTTAATAAATCATTGAAACCAACAATTAAGACAAACAACGGACAGACATGACCCAGGAACAGAAACAATGACGACTGGGGAAGAAACCAAAGGGAGTGACATATAAAGGGCAGGTAATCAAGGAGGTGATGGAGTCCAGGTGAGTGTCATTCTGTGCAGATGCGCGTAACAAGGGTGACAGGTGTGCGCCATAACGAGCAGCCTGGTGACCAAGAGGCCGGAGAGGGAGCACACGTGACAATCACATACAATTTTGAGGTTTCATTTGACCTCACTCAAAACAACGATCGAATGCGTTGCATGACAATAAGTCCAATGAGCGTTCAAAATATCAACGGGAGATAATAGCATGCAATTGAATTTTTGGATCATTCATTTTTCATTTCATTGGAATGATTCAAAGCAGAAATTGCTTTTTTGACCCAATACAATGGGCATTTCTCTTGGCAACTGAGGTTTACTGGGGATAGTATGAGGCAGATGTGTGATCATGTGCTCAAGCCAGACACTTAACTTTCATTACTGTCCTAACTAGCCTAATCCAGCACCATCCTGCTCGGCACATGGGTCTGCCCCCCCCCCCAAAGTCAGACGTTCTCAAGCATTCCTCACAGTAAAGCACCAGACGGAGGGAGACCAAATTCACACTCTCCTCTTCATTGAAAGTGTAACCAGGCTGCAGGAATGATAGTACAGGAAGAAAGCAGACAGGTTAAACACAGGGTTTTTTCCCTGATTTTCTTTTCTTCGTCACAACCACAGAACCTCCACTACAATCCTCTGAAGGAACTTTTCATTTGCTAAGCTAATTAAGGGGCGAGAGAGAGAGAGAGAGAGAGAGAGAGAGAGAGAGAGAGAGAGAGAGAGAGAGAGAGAGAGAGAGAGAGAGAGAGAGAGAGAGAGAGAGGCTGCTTTATAAACAGTTACTGTTTTCAACAAAAACTTGACATCCACGTTAATAAAGGTGAGGAGTCGCTAGTTTGTCAAATTGTGGCTCCTTGCTGTCTACACATGCATGGTGGCAGGGGCCAAAGTTAAACCACCGTCCATGTGCTTCCTCTCCCTAACGCGTTTCCCCATGCCTGGAAGGCTGGACTTTGTCTTTAATAAAGACAAACAAACACACACACACACACACACAACCTCAGCCTCATGAAAGAATCCCTTCCAAATAGTCAAGAGAGGGTGGAGGGAAAAGCTGTTCCTTTCAAACAAACGCACGTACGTCCTGCAGATGCTCGCGAGGCATACGCAAACACTCCCTTCTTGAGTGTCAGCAAAGCAGAGCGTTGTGCTGCATCTCCCTTCTTAAAAAAAACAACAACATTATTTTCAGCTGTATTAATATGGAATAATAACGCAACTGTTCCCAGGGTAACTTAAGACGCAGCGGTTATGACAAGCAGCGTCTTAGCCTTGGGGGTGAGGTCTACAAAGCAGGGCTGCGTGCGTGGCTGATGACAAAAGAAGAGCGCATGGGGACAGATGCTTTCCTTCAGAGGCCCAAGGAGCCCGGGCCTGCAGAGTCCATTAGAGATGACATAACGCTTGGCAGATAGGGGAGATTGAAAATGCTAACTTTGAAAGGTCACACCCCTCACCCCGTTTGACCTAAAATCCTGAAATTAGGTACATAGGTCCCTCTCCTTACAAGGAACAAATGTCTCAGGGACCGATAAGGTCAGCCATGATAGATTTTCCGCCATTTAGAATATTGGGCTAAACTTTTAAAACGCTACTCTTCTGGCAACGAATGACCGATCTGCACGAAACTTGATGTGTGGCATCTATAGACAAAGGTCTCTCGATGCAATATTTTCCCGACTAGTACCTAAAACCACAGGCCACTATTGACCAATAAACATTCACGTGGGGTTGGTCTAGCACATAAATGCATATAAATCAGTCAAGGATATTCATATTGTAACAACACAGTTGCAAACACTATAACTGGCGCTATAATGGGGACATTTTTATATTTTTGACTCAGAGTGATGAAATTTGGCACACATGCTCAGGGATATGAGTCTAGCTAACCCACGCGATATCACAGACACCGCTGGCCTGATTTTGACCAAACTTGGGTGAATGATGAGTCTTGCCATAGAGATCTGGCATTTACAAAATTACACTGATTGGCCCAACGGGGGCGCTGCATAATTTGTGGGGACGACAACATGTTTACTGTTCATTCTTGTTTATTCAATATTTCTTAAATTATAGATGATGCACTTTTTTTTATAAAAGGAGGATGGATAAAGCCCTCTTATAGCCACTTTAAAAGAGACTGCGAGTCTGGTTCTAAAACTGCACAGAGTCAGGGTGTACAAATATTCCGGTCAAAACATTCAGAGAAGTTGCAAGAATCTACAGGAATATCAATAAAGTTGGTTGAAAATTGTATACTGTATCTAGAGGAATAGGAAATGAAAAAGGCCTGGCATCTGTGGTCCTGGGCCTGCTAGTGAATGCAGTTTGTGTATTGATGTTGCTATTGTCTTCTTTAATACAGAAGCCGAAGACAGCCTCAGGTGTAGAGCTGGCAGGAGTGTGGGGTGATCTGGCGGTCAGCTAGCAACCTGTGCTACGCGGGCACAACATTACTTCAAATCAGTGAACACAAAACAAATGGCCAACAAAATGAAACTCTGAGGTGCTGTGTAGTTCTACCCATGGATACATCTCCCCTGACCTCTTTGTTTACGTGCCAGTGTTATTTAAGGGCACGGGATCATAAAGCATACAATACACATCTATAAGCGCATCATGAACATTGCTTTATGGCTACATAGCATTATAACAACTTAATGTAGGTATGCATGCATTTATGGTGTGCTTATAGATGTGTCATTCCTTATGATATACAGTATGTAAACAATCACATATTTTGTTATATACAAAGTGTATAGATAACCTCAAAAGTGGAACGGAACTTTAGTGTTTATCCCACTTATTTTCCTTGAATGTCCCAAGATTCCTTGGCCAATTCCATTTTTGAGTTATTCCTTTGAGGTCCTGCATCAGACACTGAGACAGTGCTACCCTCACATAAATCATCCATTTGAAAGGAGGTGAACACCCACGCTTCCCACCAATACCTGACAAAAATTGACCTGCTCGCACATCTGGCAACTAGCGGGAACCCAAAACATAGCTAGGGCCCAACCTTCTTCGCATCCGGGTTCCAGGAAATAAAGTCACTGGGGGAAAAATTGCAGCGGGCATTATATATCACCTTCGACTACAGCGCTGTCCAAATTGACACACTATTCCCTATACCTAGTGCACTACTTTTGATGAGGGCCCATGGAGCTCTGGTCGAAAGTAGTGCACTAGACACGGAATAGGTTGCCATTTGGTCCCATGTTGCTCAGTTGATAGAGCATGGCGCTTGCAACGCCAGGGTTGTTGGTTCAATTCCCACGGGGGACCAGTACGAGAAAGTATAAAAATGTATGCACTCACTACCGTAAGTCGCTCTGGATAAGAGCTTCTGCTAAATAGACAATTTGGGGCGAAGACCCCAGCTGAAATGTCTTATCTAAAGGGTACAGCAACGACTGTGCTTGATGGCGTGTGGTAATTAACTGCAGGTTGGCATTTATTGTTATGAATCTTGCCCCGGAGGCAGCTCTGTAGAGCAGCTGGCACAGTTACAAAGTCATAAAATCTGATTTTAAACATTTTAAACCCTAACCTTAACCACACTGCTAACCCTAATGCCTAACCTTAAATTAAGACCAAAAAGCGAATTTCCCCCCAGGATTTTAAACAATAGAGCCAATTTTTGACTTTGCAGCTGGCACATCTAGCGGAATTCACTCAGTTCTGCCTCCAGGGCGAGATTCATGACAATAAACGTCAACCTGATAATTAACACATAGATTAGCCTGGTGGTTATCAGCCAAACCACTTGATTGTCATGTCAACAGGGGTGCCAACATTGAGAATCAATGTCACGCGTCGAGTTTCATTGAGGCGGATATACGCCTCTCACCGCTGCAGGGTACACACAGATAGAGAGAAGCGATAGATTGATAGGGGGAGGGAGAAGGAGGGGGTTTATGATAGTCAAACATAATGGTGCAGTAGCAATTTGTGTGTGTCGTTGCCATGCCCACAAAGCCATGGAGCATACCTTGGTAGGCTACAACCCAAAGGACCGAGGGGTCAAAGAAAATGACAGGTCGCGGGGCTCTCTTCACAACTGCCTGATGCCAGTGTTCTTCAAAACAACACAAATACAAAAGTAACACGGCCACTTTTGTGGTTTTGTGAGCTTTGACTTGCTCTCCGATAGTATCCAAAGGAGGGAGACCTTATGACTCAAGCAGACACAAGGGCTTCTGGTTCTGAGGCTCGTCTATTAAAAACATGCACTCTGGGGGGTGACGTCGTGCAAAACAATGACTCGTTAAAACACTGGTGGCTGAATCAGCTAATTGGACAACCATCCGGAGAGGAACGGGGCCAAGTGACAAGTCACAGAGCCACAGAGAAAACAGCGGGACATGTTGACTAAGAGTTCAGTTAAGGCACCAAATACATGAAAGACACAAATGCTCAATTATATTTTCCCAAGTCCATTCCAGCATTCTAGACAATTTGTGGGATAATCAGTGGGCCCCAATTATATTACCAAACATGAGGATATAGAAACAGCATAATCGCATAATAGTACGTTTGGATATCTATAATAAAATAAATACCATACATGTCTCGAATATGTTTGGCTCTAATGCGGACTTTCTACTGTAACACCAGTGTTACACTTAAGCCATAAGGCCCAAGGGGGTGTGGTATACGGCAAATATACTAAATCTAAGGGCTGTTTTGAGCTTGACGCAACGTTGAGTGCCTGGATACAGCCCTTAGCCGTGGTATATTGGCCATATACCACAAACCCCCAGAGGGGCATTATTGCTATCATAATCTGGTTACCAACGTAATTAGAAGAGTAAAAATACATTTTGTCATACCCGTGGAACCAAGGCTCTTAGCCAATCAATATTCAGGGCTCAACCCCCCCCCCCCCCCCTCTCAGTTTATAACAGTGTATACACCCTTATGTTGCACTAGGGAAATTGTGTTTTGAGGACTAGTGGAGAGCAGCATCAACGTAATCAAAACAGTATGCCTTGTGAGGTGTTAAAGTTCACAGTTAGCTACTGTTATCTAAATGCCAGCTGAAAAGTACCAGTGGCCTGGCGTTGGCCCCACCCACGTGAGAGCAGGTCTGCCGGAGCCATGGGTCCAATGAGACACGGATACAGCCCGTGTAAACGGGAACAGAAAAGTCTGAGCCTTTTGGGTAATACACGAGGTAAACAACCTATTGTTACCCTGCCATAAACACCATATTTAGCCCTCACTAAAGTATTTGTCAGCATTAGAGTATCTTATAGGGTTGTCTGGAGTTGTGTCTTACTCTGATAACCAAAACGGTCAACTGAGCTGGGCAACGGAACATAACATATATGGCTAGGTTACGTTCCTGTGTTTGAATAGGCTAGGCACGTCGACGCAGCCAAAATGATTTTGGAAAGGCTGCATGCAGCAATAGCGTTTATTTTGCATTTCACAATAATAACATATGAATTGGCCATTACATCTAAACGACAAAGCTTCGTAAATGGAACCAGGCTAGGTTGTATTCCCTCCAAAGGCCAACTGATAACAGGTAACGTTAGCTTACAATAAGCAGTGATTTGTAAAATGATTCTTGTTATTTCCATCCAGAAAGGGTTCCTCTATGTTTGACCAGCAACCTGCCACGTACGTAGAAATGATAGTTTCGGGAGATGTTCAAATACTGAAATTAAACTAGACAAACTCTAAAAAGAATATGTATCTCTTCAAAGCAAACTATGAACGTTGAAACATTGTCAGCATAGACAAACTTGACCGGCCAAAGAAAAATATATGTAATATTGACTACAGTTCAAGAACTACCTCTGTCCGAAATTAAATTCACATTGCTCTTGAGTTGTAATATGATAGGCTACAATGTGTCACATTCAGGACAACAATAGGCTACAGTCACAATTGCTTCAAGTACGTTACTGTGTAACATACAAGTGTGAGTGGTCCCAGATTCGAAGTTGTTTTCTCTCCCATCTAACGTTACCCCGCAAGCAAATCGAAATTGTTCACTTTTAAAAACTTACCCTTTCCCCCGAGAGAAAGGCCGTCATGCCGAGGGTCAAAATTATCCAAATGTTCCTCATTATTCCTTCAATAAAATGTGTAGATACAGCCAAAATACCAAATATTCTTCCTTCTCTCCCTTCCCTCTTCTGTTTGCGACTATCCCCCTCTCCCCTTGCAACCTCGCTCCAGTCCTTGCGTTTCTCTCACTCTAGAGTGGAATACCGGATACGTGTTGCGTTTTCTTATTCCGCCACGCACTTTTTCCTACAAAAAAAAAATAGATTTTGAGTCAAATTGCTGCGTAGGACATTTGACTTGGTTGTTTCACAGTTGAATCCGGACTTCTATTCACTTATAGTATAGTTCCGTTAAACTCGCTACGATTCGGCCATTTCACACTTCACAGAAACTCAACCGTATGCAGAGAGAGAGAGAGTCGGGAAGAACACACAGGACAGATAAGGAAGAGATCGTGCAATGATTGACAGTTCCTCCGACCATATGGGTGCATCGTTCAAGCCAAGAGCATTTTCTATCTACATCATTACAACGCACTGCCATCAAATGAAATATCCTATTGCTTGCATCTAGATGTACTTTATTGACGTTTCAGTCATTTAGCAGACGCGCTTATCCAGATAGACGTTCGGTTGTGAGCGCATACTCTTTTAAGTACAAGTCCCAAATGGGTATCGAACCCACAACTGTAGCATTGCAAGCACCAAGCTATATCAACTGTGCTACATGGGACACGATATACATAAAACATAATTTAATAGCTTACATAATGATCAAATGTTGTTTCGTGTTCCAGAAAAGTACAGTTACCATTAGTCAACTATAATATAATTTATCATCTTAATTTGTGGGTTATAATTATCTGCATCTTCTCTCCAACGGAGAGGCATAAATAACCATTAAATCATTGCAGTCATCTCGTCAGACCTTATCATTCCCCTTTAACAAAGTATTACTTTACTGAAATGACTGTGACAGCTTGAAATTATAATTGTGCTACTAACTGTTTTTCCTGATGGCCTTGATAGTCCAGAAGAGGGTCATTTTAAGCAATTTTCCAGTCAGTCCATTTCTATGGTTAATTTCCATGCAAAGTCTCCCCCTGCTGGTATAATTCACTCCTAAAGTGATATTAAATGGGATCCAGTTTTAGTTGGCCTACGGTATGAATCATAGAATCATATCACGCATAAATGACAGTATTTGAATCTTGAATGAGCACTTTGTTTAAATTGTTATGACATTCTCATACTGTGAATGGCAGACATTGCTTCTAACTTACAATTAACCATGCATTCATACTTTGTATCAGGCTATATGCTTGTATATTGCCTTTCTCGCACAAATCAAATCAAATGTTATTTGCCACATGTGCAGAATACAACGGGTGTAGATTTTACAGTGAAATGTTTGCTTACGAGTCCTTCCCAACGAGTAAAACTTGTTTGTATAAAAATAGTAGCTTGAGGAATAAAATACACAAGAATAAAGCTATATACAGGGGATGTTTAACATGATTCTTGAATGACTACCTCATCTCTGTACCCCACACATACAATTATCCGTAAGGTCCCTCAGTCGAGCAGTGGATTTCAAACACAGATTCAACCACAAAGACCAATGCCTCGCAAAGAAGAGCACCTATTGGTAGATGGGTAAAAATAAAACAAGCAGACAATAAATATCCTTTTGAACATGGTGAAGTTACTAATTACACTTTGGATAATGTATCAATACACCCAGTCACTACAAAGATACAGGCGTCCTTCCTAACTCAGTTGCTGGAGAGGAAGGAAACCGCTTAGGGATTTCACCATGAGGTCAATGTTGACTTTAAAACTGTTAATGGCTGTGAAAGGAGAAAAATTAGGATTGCTCAAAGACATTGTAGTTACTCCACAATGCTAACCTAATTGACAAAGTGAAAAGAAGGAAGCCTGTACAGAAACCAATATTCCAAAACATGCATCCTTTTTGCAAAAAGGCACTAAAGAAATACTGCAAAAAATGTGGCAAAGCAATTAACTTTCTGTCCTGAATACAAAATTATCGATTGTTCAGGGAAGAGTACCACTCTCCATATTTTCAAGTATATTGGTGGCTGCATCATGTTATGCTTGTAATTGTTAAGGACTGGAGAGTTTTTCAGGATAAAAAAGTTAGTGAATGGAGCTAAGCACAGGCAAAATCCTAGAGGAAAACCTGGTTCAGTCTGCTTTCCATCAGACACTAGGAAATGAATTCACATTTCAGCAGGACAATAACATAAAACACAAGGCAAAATCTACACTGGAGTTGCTTACCAAGAAGACAGTGAATGTTCCTGAGTGGCAGTTAGTTTTGATTTAAATCTGCTTGAACATCTATGGCAAGACCTGAAAATGGTTGTCTAGCAATGATCAACAACCAATTTGTCAGCACTTGAAGAATTTTGGAAAGAATAATGGGCAAATGTAACACAATCCAGATGTGGAAAACTCTTAGAGACTGACCCAGAAAGAATCACAGCAGTAATCACTGCCAAAAGGGGATTCTTATCTAATCAAGATATATTAATGTTTAAGTTTTCATAAATGTTTTACCCACTTTGACATTAACAGAGTATTTTGTGCAGATCCTTGACAAAAAAACATGACAATTAAATCCATTTAAATCACACTTTGTAACACAACAAAATGAGGAAGAAGTCAAGGGGTGTGAATACTTTCTGAGAGCACTGTATTCAGTCTTGTTAGTGTGCATAGAGTCAATGCAAGATAGGGTCAATGCAGATAGTCTATGTAACCTTTTAATTTACATTTTTTAGCAGCCTTATGGCTTGGGGGTAGAAACCGTCTCGGAGCCTGTTGGTCTGAGAGCCAATGCTCCTGTACCGTTTGCCGGATAGCAGCAGAGTGAACAGTCTATGGCTTGCTGGCTGAAGTATTTGGCCATTTTTCGGGCCTTCCTCTGACACTGTCGGATATCGAGGTCCTGGATGGCAGGGAGCTCAGCCCCAGTGATGTTCTGGACTGTCCGAACCAGGGTGTATACACTGCATTTGCCATACCAAGTGGTGATGCAGCCAGTCAAGATGCTCTCGATGGTGCAGCTGTAGAACGTTTTGAGGATCTGAGGGCCCATGCCAAATCTTTGCAGCCGTCTGAGCGGGAAGAGGTGCGGTCATGCCCTCTTCATGACTGTGCAGGTGTGTGTGGACCATGTTAAGTCCTTAGTGATGTGGACGTCTCTGACCTCCTCCCAGTAGGCCGTCTCATCGCCGTCGGTGATCAGGCCTACCACCGTCATGTTGTCAGCAAACTTGATGATGGTGTTGGAGTCGTGTGTGGCCACGCAGTCGTGGGTGAACAGGGAGTACAGAAGGGGAGAGGCAGTGTGAAGTGCAATAGAGATTGCATCATCTGTGGATCTGTTGGGGCGGTATGTGAAATGGAGTGGGTCCAGGGTGTCTGGGATGGTGGTGTTGATGTGTGTCATGACCAGCCTTTCAAAGCATTTAGGCAGGTTACCTTGGAGTTCTTGGGAACAGGGACAATGGTGGTCAGCTTGAAACATGTTGGGATTACCGTCTGGGACAACAAAAGCCTTGTCACCTTGGTGCCAGACTTTTCTCTCAGCTCGGTCTCACTATCAGTTGAGAAAGGACACTGGCAAACTTCTAAAGGAGGATTTTTACATAACACTGTTTTAAATTAGGAGTACAATAGACCTATACCCTTTCGTCGTCAGCACTGTATAACCCTCAACTTTATGAAACACAGTTTTCCTAATCACAAGCAGGGTGCTCTGCTTTTGGTCGTCTGCTTCAAACAGAAATCCCTTAACATCCCCTGTCATTGTTCAATATGGATTGTAATTACAGGCATGGCTAGTCCTTTACAAGAGGTGACATGCGTCAACTGCAAACTGTTTCAGAGAGCATAGACTTTAGGACCGCAACGTTCTAAAGAGCAGAGCAAGGGCCTAATGCGTGGAGAATAGAGGTGGCTTTGTGGGAATTTATTGAACTATTTGTCAGAAACTTTTAGTGAATATAGTTCCAAGTTTAGGGTGTTGTTCTTGAATGTGGTTGTGCTTTTTATAGCAAGACAAAACCAATACATTATGTATCAGGACAAAGATCTTTTATGGTGAAAGGTTAACTACAGCGTCAACTCTGAGTGAGTATATTGAACTCATAATAATGTTTACCAGAATTGACCAACTTAGGTTTATCTTTTTTTGATAACTTTGCATACGGCCATGCAACTATTTGGCCTACAAGTTGAATGGCCACACTGTACTTAGTACCTATAACGTGTGTCATTGTTTCTCTACTACTATCTCAATAAAACTGATCATCTTTGATAACCACTATGTCATTACTTAGCTATACGTGGTATCTGCAGATAACGGGATGGAAACAATGAATGAATTGTATTAAATAAAAGGTCCCTGTTCCCACAGTATCTGTGTAACTTCATATAAAGTGTGACCCTGTATCTCCTTCCCCATGCTTACTTCTTAAGGGAATCTTCTGTGTTCAGAGTCTGGAGCATGGTGTAACCTAGCCATTGCCAAGGCTGGTGGAATGAAATCTATAGGGGGATTTGACTCCTGCCATCCTGCCCTCCTGGTCGGATCCAGCCGTATAAAGGAGTAGCCATGGAGGGATCAGCCTCCAGCCTCCCTCCAGCGGCCCCTTCTATCCCTGCACCCTGTGTCCCATCCCCCAGTCTCCAGAGCAGGCTCTGGCATCCCAGATTACCCAGCCAATTAGAGTGAAGGCAAAGCCCCTTCTGCCACAGTGGCTGGTGCAGCCACAGCATGCTGAGAAGCTATGTCCCTCTGTTATACGAGGATAGGACACAGGCAGCACTGACTGGTAGACATGCAAGTCACCCTGGGGGAAAGAGTCATGGCAGCTGTCTTACGTCAAATGGATATAATGTAAGTCAGTATGAAAGACGCAGGATTTACATACTGTAGCATGAGATTTACTTAGCAGTTATACATTTTACGGATGATAGTGATGCATTGAATAAATACCATGGTATTTTGTGATCATTATATATGCTTTGAAACTGAACCATATACAATGATGGATTGATTGTACAGTAATACTGAAAGAGGAAATCACATTTCGTTATAGCCCAAACAACAGCACCACCTGGTGGCAAATAATAATAGTTCCTGAACATCCAAACCGTAAACAGGATATAAAAATTGTATTTCAAATGATAGCCCAGAGGCAAATGTCTTAAATGTTGAGAAAAATAATACAAAAATAAACCTGCAGGCATATGTTTGGGAAAAAGCAGCTATTTCTCTCTGCCTTGGTTCAAGGCTACAATGTGAAACTCAACACACACAGTAGCAGTGTGTGGGTAAAATCTCTGAGGTAAGCATAGCCAGGAAAAAAGCCATAATATTTTGACAACCTGTTATGATAATTCCGTTTTTTGCTCTATAACCCATTAGTTCATACACCACTGTGATATGTATAAGGCCTAGACAACAAGAAGAGAACAGTCACACAGTGGGCAGAATCATTGGTGGAAAAAGTACACAACTGTCAAGATACCTTAATAGAAAATGACTCAAGTAAAAGTGAAAGTAAAAGTCTAAAGTATTTGGCTTTAAATATACTTAAGTATCAATAGTAAAAGTATAAATCATTTCAAATTCCTTATACTAAGCAAACCAAATGGCACAATGTTCTTGTTTTGTTCATTTATCAATAACCAGGTGCAAATTTCTGTTCTGCTGAGCGCAAAATTGAACGTTGTGAAAAGTCTGTGCAACTTCCAGCATGCCTTTACTATGAACACTGAGGCTGTACCCACTTTAGGTTAGAGTTTTAACAGTGGCCAAGTATGCTACTGTGGCTATTTGATCATAATGTAGACCTACCAGAGTGACCTAACATCAAAAACAATGGAGAAAATGCACCCTACAACATTTTAACATGGAAATAACTGTTCTATCATTCAGCCTACAGTAGCAACCAATGTGTGGTGTTCAATATAGGCCTACATTCCATGAGACTTTTGAAAACAACATGCAGGGCTTGACATTAACCTGTTTATCCACTTGTCCTTCAAACAAGGTGACTGAAAATGTTGTTTTGTTTTTTGATGCAAGAAACCACTTTACAAAATAAAATGCATTATTATTCCAATACCAGTATTACAGAGAATAGGCCAAATTATGCTACCCTCTGCCTATTGGCTACTTAGCTTATTCAAGCCTGTCTCAAAATACAACACTACCCCTTTAAGAGAAAAAAAAGCTCTTTACCTGACTTGCTTTTAAAAGATTTCTATAAATGTACACATTTTGTGCTCTTGTAGGAAGCAATCACTCCCCTATTGCTGACTACAAATGTTCTATAATTGGGCTCACTAACTAGCAAAGGATATGAACTAAATGTGGACACCTGGCTACATGCAGCTCTCACTTTGATCTCAAAACAAGCAAATCTACTCACGACCACTCATGCTGTAAACACAGTCCAGTTCAAAGTGAATGGCACAGATCCATATATGGCAAGGGTCTATTTGCATATAGGCCTACTGCAGCTCTGATTGTTTATGCGGCACCGGTCTGTGTAGAATACGGGCTGGGTTGTCCATGTCAATGCAATAGAATCCTACTCCGATGCGATCTGCCTACAACAAAATCTCTTGCATAGTTAGTTTTGTTTCGGTATGTTGCATTGAAAGTGGCTAACATTGCATTGATTCGATCACAATTGCCACAGTAAAGGAAAACGTTGATAGTGTCAACAGAGAAAACTCTAGAACAGTGGTCACCAACTTCAAGATCACTTTTTGAGTCAACTTAAAAAATGGAAGCCTATGCAACATTATCCAATTAAAAACAGTACTATAGCAATGAGGTTTGTGCAGTAAGCTATAGGCCCAATACATTATCACTGCATATTGCCTTTGCTTGAATTGCCATGCCAGTGCATTGTTGTTCAGGACATTAAAAAAATGATATTTCAACATTTGAGGTAGGCTATATGATCACACCGGTAATAGAGCCGTTGTTGTATTTGTGAGGCACAGCTGAGTGAGCATACATTTAAATAATTAGCTTTGATTTTGATTTTACTGGGCTGATGGTCAATCTCAGCGGAGGGAGAGAGCAGCAGACTGAGGGTCATCCTCTCAACATCCCTCCGCTCTCCCTTTCCTCCGCTGACCAAAAACGGACACCGCCTTCCAGCTGACCGCGAAACTCGAGTTGCACCACATTATTTCTGCCTCACGCACAAATTCATGTTGTTACTCCTATGAACAGAGAAAGTGAAATATTCATTGATGTTAAAATAGACCCAAGCCGCTAATAATAACAACAGCAACTCAAGCCTATAGATACACTTTGATACTCACTCATTAGTGCTGCAGTACTTGTTGTAGCGCTGAGTGGGAAGAGGGAAGGATGTGCCTTTTATGACTTATAAAAGTGTTGAATACAAAGTGTTGACAGTGCTGAGCAGTGGAGGCTCCTCAGAGGAGGAAGGGGAGGACCAATGAAGGTTTTTCAATGAAGGTCTACAGTAGCCTCAGCAGCACTCTGTAAAGTAGCACCATGTTTTAGCCAAAGGACAAAACCTAGGAGGCTCATGGTTCTCACCCCCTTCCAAAGACTTACACAGTAATTATGACAACTTCTGGAGGATGTCCCTCAATCTTTCAGAGCTCTTGCAGCATGAACTGGCATGGTGTCCACCCAATCAAAGGATCAGAGAATGAATCTAGTACTGAAAGCATAAGTTACAGCTAGCTAACACTGCAGTGCATACAATGTGGTGAGTAGTTGACACAAAAAATTGAAGTTTAACTGCTAAACTGCTTTCTGACTATACACTGTGCTGCATGATTGTAGCTGGTTTACCAACGCGTTAGTTTTGGTATGTTGACTATGTTGTGACAAAGATGTAGGCTGTGTGTAGCAGTTAGAGGGCATGATATGAAGGTTTGGCTTGGAAAGGTTTTTTCGCCTGGTCACACAGCTAATGTGTTGTGCACTGAAGTCCACAAGGAAAGGGAAAAGGTGAGAGGAGAGCCCGTAGACAGTTGCGAGAAGGAATTATATGTACAGCATGCAAAGTGATCATGCTGTTTTTATGTGGCTGCTATGAAAGTGAACTGTATTCAGGGGTGTATTCATTCTGCCGATTCTGTTGAAAAACATTTCTTAAACGAAAGCAAATGGAACGAAACAGGGCTAAACATACCTGAATTTGTCCAATAGAAACTCTTGTTTGCAACTGTTGGACTAATGATTACACCCTGGTGGTATTGAATGTGTCACTGTCTGTCACCTTGATTACTCAAAATTCGCTCGATCTGGGCACCTACGTTGTAAACTTTCATTCAGACTAGGTTGTAGCAACCTCATGATGGGTATAGGGAAAAGTAGTAGCATAAAACTAGCTGTGTTACATTGAGCTAGGTGAATGGAATAATGAATGTCCATGGAAGTGTGTGTGTGAGTGTGAGTGTGTGTGTGTGGGCACAAGTAGAAAAAACATATTGATTCACCCTACTTGTAGAGGAACGCCTATGCAATCTTCCTCTCTGTCATACAGTAGCCTACCTACTTTTAGTTTGTGTTGTCCTAGACTAGGCTACCTGGCTAAAAGGCATGCCAGCTAGCCTAACCTAATCTCATGGCCAACGATGAGCCAACTCGTTCACGTTAGCCTACTATATCTAGTTACATATTGAACTTCCATCCTCTCAGTCCAGGGGCACAATGTATGACTTTATGGTTGGATCAGAATTGCCGTTATAATCATTGGCTGGTACACCAAGTCCACAAGTCCAAATCCCTATCTCCATCCATGGCTAATTTAGGAAAAGGACGATTGTATCTAGCTAGCTAGCCACCGGAGGACAACGACACAACGAGATGGAACCATTTATTGATGCAATATGATTTGTGTGAAGTCAAATCCAAAATGGCTTCACTTGACACTTTGTTTGGTGCGCCAGGACCATTCACAGTAGAGCTCACTCAGTTTAGCTCAACACTGATTGGCGATTATTTTATTTAAACATTATCAAGGGAGGCCAAATGCTTGCTGGCTTCCCTTGCTAATGAATTCAATGCTACAGGCGGCAACAATGTCATACTCTTTTTGGCCAGACATACTGAGACAGAAGGACGCTGTTTCGCTCGATTGGATGCTTTCTCTGGTGTGATACATTCAGCCACTTGCGAATTGAAGGACAATTATGAAACACAAAGAGCATGAATACGCGCCACTGCACACAAACACACACGCAGACACACAAACGCGCACATACTATCACCCTGTGTCTGAGGGCACTCTGTCACGTAGAGTAGGCCAGAAAGCTAAACTGAAACACCTAACCTCTATCAAATAAAAAGATGGCGGAGACGCAAAAGTACTTCGGTGCACGGGTTTTTATTTACATAGTGAATATGGAAGAAAAACAACAGTTCTGCCATCCAAAGTACCCATTATGGGACAGCTAAAAAAACAAAAACAAAAAAAAACAATGCTGCCCCATCAACAGCTCAATCCAAAATGGTCCCGCCCTTGAACTGAAAGAGAGGCTCCTTTTGTAGGGGAAGCCCCTCCCATCAGAGCATACCCAGCGCTAATTAATTAAGCAATTACCTTCATCAAAGCCTACATTTTCCACTCAGCTAAACATCATGAATGATATACTTTGCAACACGTTTCTCATGATACAATATACCAATATAACATTTACAAAATCCCATCCCTGCTGACATGGAGTCTTCCAATATGCCCATTCACATGAACAAGCCATTCGACACAGGCACTACAAAGCCAGCCCGATTACCGTAGCTCTGGTCCTTATCCCAGCCCGATTACCGTAGCTCTGGTCCTTATCCCAGCCCGATTACCGTAGCTCTGGTCCTTATCCCAGCATACCCGGAAGCTACAGAGATGGAGAGAGAGGAACAGAACCAAACAAACAAGGCGCACGTCCATAACATTGATAAGTACAATAAACGTTGCTTAACTTAAACATGAACGCTTGTCTGTATATTCTTTATACCAGGAACTGTTACTGACGGGAGGTAAGAATAAAGGGGGAAATGTATGTACTAAGATAGAGAAGTCAACTTGTGTGTCAACCCACATTGTTAACGTAGCTAATAACGGCGCAGGGAGGCGCGATGAATGTGTGTGTGTTAGTGTACCAAACGCTGCCCGCGGCCAGTGACGGACTTCTCCGTCACACACTCCCTCTGTGGTGGCCCGTGAGGCGGCTGTATTGGCACGGCTGAGGCTGCTGCGTTGACGGTGTTCTTACTGCTTCTAACATGGACGCCACGGACGCCGGGGTCTTCATCGTCATCATCATCTTCCTCCTCCTCGTTGTTGGCTCCCTTGTGCATGAGGGGGGTGCAGCTGAACTGGATCAGAGGCTTCCCTAGAAACCCAAAGCTAGGAAAACAGATTTCAAAGTTCAAACATAACAGACATAAGTTCAGGTGTGTGGAAATACAGTGCATTCGGAAAGTATTCAGACCCCTTCCCTTTCAGCACATTTTGTTACATTACAGCCTTGTACTAAAATGGATTTAAAACTTTTTTTCCCCTAATCAATCTACACGCACTACGCCATAATTACAAAGAGAAAACAATTTTTTTTTTTTGCAAATGTATCCAAAATAAAAAACAGAAATACCTTATTTACATACCGTGCTATGAGACTCGAAAGCTCAGGTGCATCCTGTTTCCATTGATCATCCTTGAAATGCTTCTTCAACTTGACTGAAGTCCACCTGTGGTAAATTCAATTGTTTGGACATGGTTTGGAAAAGCACACCTGTCTATATAAGGTCCCACAGTTGACAGTGCATGTCAGAGAAAAAAACAAGTCATGAGGTCGAAATAATTGTCTGCAGAGCTCCAAGACTGGGTTGTGTGGAGGCACAGATCTGGGGAAGGGTACCAAAACATTTCTGCAGCATTAAAGGTCCCTGGCAGCCCGCTTGGAGTTTGCCAAAAGACATCTAAAGGACTCTCAGACCATGAGAAACAATATTCTCTGGTCTGGAGAAACCAAAATTGAACTTTTTGGCCTGAATGCCAAGCGTCCCGTCTGGCACCATCCCTACGGTGAAGCATGCTGCTGTAAGGGACTGGGAGACTAGTCAGGATCGAGGGAAAGATGAATGGAGAAAAATACAGAGAGATCCTTGATGAAAACCTGCTCCAGAGCACTCAGGACCTCAGACTAGGGCGAAGGTTCACCTTCCAACAGGACAACGGCCCTAAGCACACAGCCAAGACAATGCAGGAGTGGCTTAGGGACGAGTCTCTGAATGTCCTTGAGTGGCCCAGCCAAAGCCCGGACTTGAACCCAGTCGAACATCTCTGGAGAGACCTGACAGAGCTTTGCAAAAATGTCTAAAAAACTGTTTTTGTTTTGTCATTATGGGGTATTGGGTGTAGATTCCTGAGGGAACTTTTTTTTTTTTAATCCATTTTAGAATAAGGCTGCAACGTAACAAAATGTGGAAAAGGTCAAGGGGTCTGAATACTTTCCGAATGCACCGTACAAGAGATATTCAGAAGTTCAATACAATGTTTCTAGTGCATATTATCAGTCTCTTACACATCTAGTTTGTTCTTCCATTCAACCTTCTGATATAGCGAACATATCTATTCCCTAGCCTGGTCCCAGAACTTTGTGCTGTCTTGCTAACAATTGGAGTGACAATGGCCATAGGAGTTGGCAAGACAGCACAAACAGACCTGGGATGGGGCTATTCCCTCCCTGTGCTGTGACTGTTAGCTACCTGACAGAGGTCAACTGCTCTTTGAGCTCCTCCATCAGGGTTTCTGGACTATACAGCTTGGCCTGGCTCTGATTCTTGAGTCTGTTGCGGTGAAACAGGTGAGGAGCCTCCTCCCGCGGATACGGCAGCAGGGACACCATGACTGGGGAGTGCTGGGTCACGAGCTTACTCAGGGCCGGACAACGCTGGGACTTTCTGGGGTCAAAGGTTAAAGGTCAGAGGACGAAAAGCAGAAGACTGAGGATCAAATTCCAAACTGGCGCTTATTCCCTAGGCACTAGATATTCATTTATTTGGATTTGGACATAAGAGTGAGGAGCAATCCTACAGTGGGAGGACAAAATCTCACGAGTCATACTGTAGAATTTCCTTAAGCCAGGAGAAACTAAATGATATTAAAATACCAGCGAAAGTAATTCTAATAACAAATATTATAAAATACAGTATATATAGCTGTACTATTAATCATTAATTATGTAGACAACAGCTGTGAAGATATCAACAAGAGAAACTCCCCACATATGATTAATTTGGTTCTATTTATGGAGTGCAGACTTCAAGATCAACATGGGCTGTTTTGGCCTGGACCTAACCGCATAATGGTAATAGACCTCAAATCACTTACAGAACTGTCAGTCATCTGTCAGATGTTAGGAGCTGACATAAACAGCCTGTCACTCAAATCTGACAAGTCTTAAATCTGTCTCAATCAATCCTATGGGCTGGGAGGTAGTTAGACATCATTCAAGCAGAGATGGCTTTCCAAACCAAACCATTTGGTTATTTACTGCAACATAGAAATCACTCAACATCCAATGTGGGAGTGGATAGATAGCCACGCTGTCACAAATTCTGCCCAAGTCGGCCCCTCTCCTTGTTCGGGCGCCGTTCAGCGTCACCGGCTTTCTAGCCATCGCCGCTCCATTTTTCATATATCCATTTGTCTTGTCTTGTTTCCATACACACCTGGTTTTCATTTCCCCAATTAAGCTACTTGTATTTAACCCTCTGTTTCCCATCATGTGTTGTGTGTAATTGTTTTCATGTCAGGTGGTGTTAGTTTACGCGCTCTACTTTTATGTTCCGTTTTTTGAGCGCGTTTGTTTTAATGTAGTGCTCTCGTTTCTTTTGGAACTATAATATAAAAGTGCGCCTGTTCATTATAATCTGCTCTCCTGCACTTCACTTCACCTCCAGTACACCATCCTGACACATGCACCCACACCACCCTAGCCCTCCCCACTCCCCACACACCTTTGGTCTGTCCTTTGTGGCCTCCACCCTGTTCCTGAGGGCGGGGAACGCAGCAGTAGCCCTACCTCCTCCTGGATGCCCCTCAGGTCCTTCCTAATGAACGTCACCCACGCCACGTAGCAGAAGATGCTTTACAGACACTGGGACAGATAGAGGAGATGGCCAGGTAAAGTAAAGGGAAAGGTTACATGAAAAACAGAGATGAAATGCTACAGTTGGATTGATGTAGCTAGTTTGTTTATGTTTACTGCTGTCGGCACCATCTTCACGAGACATAAGTACAGTTATCCATCCATTCATTCAGGCAGTCAGCCAGCCAGCCAAATCAAAGTTTATTTGTGACATGACAGAATACAATGTGTGTAAACCATACAGTGAAATGCTTACTTACAAGCTCTTCCTCAACAATGCAGAGTTCAATATCAGAGGTACGAAATAGACATAGGATCTTAATATATAATAATAATTATAATATATGCCATTTACGGACGCTTTCATCCAAAGTAAAGCGTGTATATCAGTCAGCCCGCCAGCCTATTTCAAGGTGCTAGTAAAACACAGAATCTGGGTTTGTGTCACATCATCATTCCTTTTTTTCAAAAGACATTTACTAAGGTCATAAGAGCTATTCTGGTACTACTTGCAGACACACAGGGTGCTACGTTACCCTAGAATAACCCTGATATACCATACCACCACCTCTGGTTAAACAGTACTGCCTGTCAAAGCAGTAGCCTCTGTTGAGTCAACATCTCCTCTGGAATATGCAGTCGCAAAGGTCAAATCCCCACGCTGTGGTGTTTGGTACTAACCTCATACAACTGCCTCTTTATAGGTCAGTGACACATCTCCTGTATAAACAAAGCACTTAAAGTGATAGTTTACCGCAGTAGGTGATATGGTTTGTGCATGGAGGTTTGGCCGCTACACACAATTTCTGGATGTGTTAGATGTGGTGTATCTACGTACATAGATTATTCTGAATATAGGCTTCAACTGCCAAACGCATTGGATCTAAGCATCTTCTTAAGAACCAAATTAGTATATATTCCCTCCACCCTTGCTGCGCAGTGACTGACCTGTCATACTCATTAATAAGTGAATTAGATAATAATAATAAAATACATTTATATACACCCCCCAAATAATAGTGCAAAAACATTTGCATAAAAATACATCCAGAAAATATTGTAACATTTGCTACTGCAATAGCTGCCTGTTACCTGCTAACCTCAGGGGCTTGGGTTTCACCATTCCGGATCCATTGCCCAGGTGGATGTATGCTGATCTGTCATATGAAATAACCATTGTCATTACTGTCCAATTAATCGTTAACACGTTCACGGGCGAGCATCATTGTTGCAGCAACACGTGCTCGGTTGTTAAAACGTTGCATTCGAGCCCCTCTCCGGCAGTTTGTTGATCTATTTGTAGCACATCGTACAATTGCTACATTGTAACATTCACAAAAACTCAATGGCAACATTATGTCAACCTTGTCACATTTTACAAACGTACCGTTTCCTTTTTGTGGCTTCGGCACGTCTACTTTATTAAATAACGCTTATCTTCGTCCCTGGCTCCCTCGATTTGTTCACAAAAAAAATGTAGGCCTATGGGTGTGTTGGTAAATTCAATCTGGAGTGTCAGAGTGCGCTCTGGGCGTTCGTAAATTCAGAGCGTTGTCAAATGCGTTGATAGATTGTCCGTTCGTAAATTCAGAGCGTTTCGCTCTCTGAGCGTTGGAGTAGGGTTGATCCGAGCGTTCTGAACTCACAACGGCAGTTGTGAGCTAACTGGGTATCTTGCTAGCGACTTCCAGACACAAATGAGAGAACTCCTCTCTGACCATTTGTCTCGCCCTAGCAGAGCTTTTTAGGCTGTTTTCATGTTGGCGTTGTTGACTGTACCTGTGCTGTTGGCAACAAATTATTATGCTTTTTTTTGCCGACGTTTACTGACACGGTCCATATTCAAAGGGTGTTGAGGGTTCATAAATCGATCAGTTATTCTGCACTCTGGCACACTCGGACGAAAGTGCTCTGAAATCGGAGTAGATAGCCAGAGTGAATTTACGAACGCACACCTAGTGTCTAGGCAACAGCAAATCGCGGTCTAGTGGGGAGCAGAACGTGACAGCACGCGACAAAAGAGAAGTGCAGAATCCAATGCATTGGTTTACAATGAAGAACCTATGCATTTCATGACAGGTCAGAATTATTATAACAATTGCTGCAGAGTATCTAATGCATGTTCCTTGCTTTCATTGTAGAGAATTGTTTTCTTCTTCAATAGGACACAATATCTATGATACAAATAATAAAAAGCGAAGGCACACTGGTATAATTTTTTTTATTTTTTAATGCCAGACATTTCAAAACACTGTAAATTCAGTTCATTTCCCATATGAAAGAATTGACTTGGCATATTTCGACATTAGGTCATTTCCGAACTGTCAACAAAGCTAATAACAACATCTAACCTTCACAGAACACCGAATATCCTGACAATAATTTTAATGCACTATTTCTCTCAGATATCTCTCCCTGTAGTCTCAGAGAAGCTCATGAAATTATGTTTATGAGGCCTTTGGGGGGGAAGAGATGAACTCTCTCTATGAAGACATCCAAGCCTCATTCCTTATCCTTCACGTCTGGGAGAGCATCTGAAGACTGTATAAACTCAATATCACAACTCCTCCCTGGGATACATATAAAATAAAATGAATATCGTGAAACTACCTTGCCACAATTCTCTTGTACAATATCTTCTCATATTTCAATCAATTGGTTTTTGTGTTAAATATCAAATTCAGTTCAACGACAGGTATAAAAAGGAAGTAATATTAATTGAGGTATTATCAATGACAAACGCAATTGTATTAATACAACTCACCGGAAAGTCTGTTTAGCGCCACATAAGTTACATAAAATGGAGGACATATAGAGAGGTGACAATGGAAGGTTAATAAACTACATGCTTACACTACTGTATGTTTGAATAAATATGTTACTCACATGCATCTAGAACAAATGGAAGACAAATATAATTTGAGCGGTTATTTCAGGGAAGATCTTACCTTTGAACAATTCAGAATTGTATTTTTTTTAAAGTGTCCAAGATGTATCAGCAGTCCTTGTCCATGGAGGACATGATCAGTGCTGCATACCTGTTACATAACTTGTGTCAAAACAATCTGTGCTTTCTTGTTGAATCTCAGAGGGATGTCCAGTTCACGTGGTCTTACTTTTCTTTGTCCCGTGGCTTGATGGCCACCAAGGAGCCTCTGTGGCTCAATGGCACTTAAAAAACGAACGTTTATAGTTTTAGAAAAATATTCGGACTCTTTTACATAAAAAACGTGGGGAAATGGGTTACTGTTCAAATTATCTTTACCTGGAGAATTTGTATTGGTCACACTGTTACAAGGATATCTTTCCATCTGAACTTTTCAGTTAAGGCATAATCAATATGATCCACAAAAGGAGTAGATGGAAGGATGGACACGCAAACGAGATTGGCCCTCAGGATGCGAACCGAAGTGCATGGTCTTCTTCATACCTTGTAAACCTTGGCACCAGGTATTGCCAGGACCACTTCTTCACTGTAGATCAACTTCTCAGCTATATCCACACCAACGACCGAGTGTCCCATATCTGCAAGCCTGCGTATCAACAGGTAGGAGAAGATAATTCAGGCATGTACAAGTTCTTTCCAAATAAAATAAAAAACGAACATGTCTATGGTTATAGAAGTGTAATATTATGTTTTTTTGTGTGTGTTGAATTTCCGCAACCTACCATTTCATATCAACAGCTTTCCCACATGGTGGGAAGACAAACCGGACTCCCTTCCGTCCACAGAGAACCTTGTCAATATAGCTCTCCAACATCCTATTACATAAGAAAAATGAGCAATGTTGTACCACTGAAAAAGACAGTGAAAGGCATCTCAGTCATTTCACACAATAAGCCTATTCAGATGACAGACACATCTTTAATTATTACACTCTGCAATTCTTTGAGAACTACAGATAGAGATTCAGTAATATGAAAAGAAAAGTAAGTACTGAAAACCAATCTCTCCCTCTTTCCAACCTTGCTCCCATTCTCCCAGAGTCCTGACTCGATACGCCTGAGCTTCCATTCTGTAATACCTTCCACCCGCTCAGACAGCAAGAAAATAACAACACAAATCTAAAGGGGTGGATGGGAATATGTACATGTAAGTATATGGATGAGTGATGGCCGAGCGGCATAGGCAAGGTGCAACAGATGGTATAAAATACAGTATATACATATGATATGAGTAATGTAAGATATGTAAACATTATTAAAGTGGCATTATTTAGAGTGGCATTGTATAAAGTGTCTAGTGATCCATTGATTAAAGTGGCCAGTGATTGGGTCTCAATGCAGGCAGCAGCCTCTCTGAGTTAGTGATTGCTGTTTAGCAGTCTGATGGCCTTGAGATAGAAGCTGTTTTTCAGTCTCTGGGTCCCAGCTTTGATGCACCGGTACTGACCTCGCCTTCTGGATGGTAGCGGTGTGAACAGGCAGTGGCTCGGGTGGTTGATGTCCTTGATGATCTTTTGCACTATCCATCCAAACACATACAGGCAGCTATAAATAATGAGTCATCCAGAGGCCATTAACCCATAAAATATAATTTCTTCCTTCATAGTGACAAATCAAATATTGTATGTGTGAAGCTGGATGATAGTACCATTGACATAAGTCATAAGTAGAATTCAAGAGCAGAGAAGTATATGTAGCCAGTGATGTATATGCATTTGGAAAGTATTCATGCCCCTTCCCTTTTTCCGTATTTTGTTACGTTACAGCTTTATTCTAAAATGGATTAAATAAAAAATGTCCTTATCAATCTACACACAATACCCCATAATGACAAAGTGAAAACAGGTTGTTAGACATTTTTGCAAATGTATTAAAAATAGAAAACATAAATACCTTATTCACATAAGTACTCAGACCCTTTGATATGAGACTTGAAATTGAACTCAGGTGCCGTTTCCATTGATCATCCCTGAGATGTTTCTACAACCTGATTGCAGTCCACCTGTGGTACATTCAATTGATTGGACATGATTTGGAAAGGCACACACCTGTCCATTTAAGGTCCGAAAGTTGACAGTGCATGTCAGAGCGAAAACCAAGCCATGAGGTTGAAAGAATTGTCCATAGAGCTCAGAGACAGGATTGTGTCGAGGCACAGATCTGGGGAAGGGTACCAAAGAAATTCTGGAGCATTGAAGGTCCCCAAGAACACAGTGGCCTCCATCATTCTTACTTGGAAGAAGTTTGGAACCACCAAGACTCTTTCTAGAGCTGGCCACCAGGCCAAACTGAGCAATTGGGGGAGAAGGGCCTTGGTCAGGGAGGTGACCAAGAACGCAATGGCCACTCTGACAGAGCTCCAGAGTTCCTCATTGGAGTTGGGAGAACCTTCCAGAAGGACAACAATCTCTGCAGCACTCCACCAATCAGGCCTTTTTGGTAGAGTGGCCAGACGGAAGCCACTCCTCAGTAAAAAGCACGATAGCCCGCTTGGATTTTGATGAAACCAAGATTGATCTCTTTGGCCTGAATGCCAAGCATCACATCTGGAGGAAACCTGGCACTATCCCTACGGTGAAGCATGGTGATGGCAGCATCATGCTGACAAGTCAAGGATCATATCACCTGCACCTTACCTGTCACACTAGACCCACCGCAATTTGCATACCGCCCCAATAGGTCCACAGACGATGCAATCGCCATCACACTGCACACTGCCCTATCTCATCTGGACAAGAGGAATACCTATGTAAGAATGCTGTTCATTGACTACAGCTCAGCATTCAACACCATAGTACCCTCCAAGCTCATCATTAAGCTTGAGGCCCTGGGTCTCATCCCCGCTCTGTGCGATTGGGTCCTGGACTTCGTGACGGGCCGCCCCCAGGTGGTGAAGGTAAGAAACAACATCTTCACTCCAATGATCAACTGGGGCCCCACAAGGGTGCATACTCAGCCCCCTCCTGTACCCTCTGTTCACTAATGACTGGGTGGCCATGCACGCCTCCAACTCAATCAAGTTTGCAGACGACACAACAGTGTGATCACCAACAACGACGAGATAGCCTATAGGGAGGTGAGGGCACTTGAAGTGTGGTGTCTGGAAAACAACCTCTAACTCAACGTCAACAAAGGAGATGATCGTGGACTTTAGGAAACAGCCACATCGTCGGGACAGCAGTGGAGAAGGTGGAAAGTTAAGTTCCTCGGCATACACATCACGGACAAACTGAAATGGTCCACCCACACAGACAGTGTGGTGAAGAAGGCACAACAGCGCCTCTTCAACCTCAGGGGTCTGTAGAAATGTGGCTTGTCACCTAAAACCCACAAACTTTTACAGATGCACAATTGAGAGCATCCTGTCGGGCTCTATCACCACCCGGTACGGCAACTGCACCGCCCACAACCGCAGGGCTCTCCAGAGGGTGATGCAGTCTGCACAACACATCACCAGGGGCAAATGATCTGCCCTCCAGGACACCTACAGCACCAGATGTCACGGGAAGGCCAAAAAGATCATCAAGGACAACCACCCGAGCCACTGTCTGTTCACCCCACTATCATCCAGAAGGTGAGGTCAGTATAGGTGCATCAAAGCTGGGACAGAGAGACTGAAAAATTGTTTCCATCTTAAGGACATCAGACTGTTAAACAGCTATCACTAACACAGAGGCTGCTGCCTACATACAGACTTGAAATCATTGGCCACTCTAACAAATGGATCATTAGCAAAAATGTCTACAAACTTGTTTTTGCTTTGTCATCATGGGGTATTGTGTGTAAATTGATGAGGGGAAAAATGATTTAATACATTTTGGAATAAGGCTGTAACGTAACAGAATGTAAAAAAAAGTAAAGGGGTCTGAATACTTTCCGAATGCACTGTATATAATGTAGTTAAACATGATTTTGCCAGAGGGAAATCGGCTGAACAAGCTGTCTCAGCAGTTATTTAAATTGTATCATCATTCATTAACTACTGATCCCATACAGCGGCAATACAAAATGGCTACTCATTCTTAATTACAGCTACTACTATTACATTCAGGTAGAGATTTAGGAACCGTTTTTACATTTATTTTTCCCTAAACAAAAACTAAATCCTGGATCAGTTATGTTACAAGTCTGGAAATGTATGACTTTTACAATACTGTGTTTACTAATGAGTAAAGAACATGGGTTTATTTATATAAAAAAGTATTTATTGACATTTCTTCATTCCATCACAAGTAAAAATGATTCACCCAATTCAAGTCACATCATGCCACTAAAAAGCTGAAGACAAGCCACTGAGAGTATTTTTTTTCAATATGTCAGTATTTGAAACCTAAAGAAGAGTCATCACTGGTTGATGAAATGTTCCTCAGTTGTTCTTTAGAGTGATGAGATGCACTTTTTCTGTGAAAAAGTCCATGCCCCGAGCCTTCTCTCGGTCTGTGAGGGCATCCAGTGACTGCAGCAACTCTATATCACAGCTCTTCCCTGGAATTAAAAACACAATCACACATGGAAACAAATCCTCCCCAAAGATGTACATATCACATTTTTTGTGATTTTTTGTAGTTTGATCTGAAAAATCAAATACTGACAGAATTACAATCACAGAGACAATCTCCGCCATAAAATAACGTACCAAATAGACTTTGCACTTGCTCGTCGGGCACAAAAAAAGGAGGGCCTAAAGACAAAGGGGTAGTCATTTTAACTCTGATGTACTTAAAGTGACACGCAAGTACTCTGCGGTCTAATACAAATAGCATATCATCGTTAGCTACAATGCTAGCTACGGGAAAAGTTGTTACCTTTGTATACTTCTGGGTTGTAGAGCAAAGTGTCCAAGAGGTATCGGCAGTCCTTGTCCATTAACGATGTGATCAGAGCAGCATACCTGTTACATACAGAAGCGACAGAGGTTTGCCATCAGCCAAAGACTCTGCCATCATGTCATGCTCTGTTCTCATGTTGACTTTCAGAGGAAAGTGACGTTCATGTGGTCATACTTCTGTCTGTCCCGTGGGTTGATGGCCACCAAGGAGCCTCGGTCCCAAATCCCTCCAAACTGACCCTCAATGGCACTGTTACACAAAGTGAGAGGATGTCATACTGTAAATGGCCCCCTCCTGCTGACCCAGTCAAGAGAGAAAATGTATTGATATAGTTTAGACTCTTACCTGGAGAAATTGTATAGATCACATTGGTACAAGGAGATATTTCTCTCTGAGCTCTGTGGAAGAAAAGCACATGAACCACACAAGTTAAACGCACTGCAACGTTAGCTCTTTCTCTAATGGGACATGACTGTGCACACTGGCAGCGTAGTCTTAAAATAATTCTATAAACTCCTTTCACAAACACCAATCATTATCGATGCTGGATCTGTAGCTGGTATGAATCAAATCCGAGACTTTGAACTTCTAGGGTAAGAATGTGTTGCTTCCCCTATATGCCACCACAGCAATTGTTTGTTTTTATGCATAGACGTATGCCCCATCCACAGGAAGAACCCCACACTGCCACCGCCGGTGAAAGACAATCCTCCGACACCTTGTAACATCTTATCTTCCACATACTCCTCCATGTAGCATCACAGCAGCCAACCGAGCAGCCCTCTGACACACAGTACCTTGTAAACCTTAGCCCCAGGTAATGCAGACACTGTCTCTTCACTGTAAGTCAGGTTACTCTCCTCAAAGAACTGCTTGATGGCCTTCTCTGCAATCTCCACCCCTACAACGGAATGGCCCATGTCAGCCAGCCTGGAATCGAACACATGGTAAAAGACAGTAAGGTCAAAGGTCATTTTTTGGATGTTAATGAATGAACTGTGACTTTCACTGGTTCATGTTAATTGAGAACACACGTTTGTTTGTGATGCACGTCACTTACCATTTCATGTCCAGAGCTTTCCCACATAGAGGGAAGAAGAACTTAACTCCCTTCCGCCCGTCGAGAACTTTGTCAATATTAATCTCCAGCATCCTATAAATATAATCAAATTCGTCATATGAAGTTTACCTTATGGGCCTAGGAATAACATGCTGGCAGAGACATGTTAAACAGACATCTATTTAATACAAGCACGAATTCACTCTTTAATCCACGTAATTTTAAAGGTACATAAAAGAGATCCTTACTTGTTTACGTGGGGCCGGTGCCAGCCTGTTTGGTCTTCCCGCCATCGTTCCTCCCACTCTCCCAGGGCCATCACTCTATCCGCCTGGGCTGACAACATTTTGTTTGTCTGACACCAACTATAGTTGGTCAGCGAGGGGGACAAAGAGAAAGGATAGGTGAAAATGACCTCTTTCACACAACTGAAATGATCCAGAGGGAGTTCACGGGTAGTAGTCTATGCACGTTCACAGTCACGCGCGTAAAAATGACGCGTGTAAAAACAGTCAATATGGACTGTGCCAGGCTAATTGTATAGAATTTTGCCATGTCATTGTGATTCATGATCATTACATGTGAAAGATATGGGGTGTGCACTTTGAGGCAAAAACTACACATAAGGTATGAAGACTTTGGGCTTTTCATATAAAAAGGGCTCTTTGTACACCTACCAATGTTTAGGCTAATTTGTCAATTGTTTGGGTCAGTCTGTTGTGATATTGTCCCTAAAGTGGATAACACTACTGAAGGGGCATGGAGTAGTCCAGACTCCAGACTGACCTAGTATTGGTCAATCATATGCTGATCAGCAAAAATGTTTATTGAGGTGTGTCAAAGACCAGTGTAGGCCTATTCATGAGCAGAATTGCCTCATTTGACACGGTGGCCTAAACATGATCCAAAGAACAGCGATCATTCAGGATAAACCATTTCACAGGCAACTTTATAGGAAATACAACAGCATGGATTTTGTAAAGGAACCTCCCCCTATAACACCGATCACCAGAGAATGAATTTCATAATCTTACGATTGTGTTATGCAAGTTTTTAGTAGGCCCAATTAGTAGTCCTGTAAACAGAGCACAAATTATATCGACTGCATTAGTTACTTTAGAAGTGTGTATTGAAAATAGGTTGCCGTGCGCAGTCTTTCTCTAAGCCAATTCCAATTTGACATAATGTATCAGCTTACCTCGGCTTCCCGCCAAGCATAAACATTAATCTGACGAACATAACTGAACTCGACTTGTACAACATGTTCACGGTCGTCGCTTACCTTCTCAAAAATGTTGATATCCTTTTATACGTGTTCTTCACCGAGACACAGCCAATGAGTTGCACTACTGGTGTGGGAGGAGCCTTTCTCAACACTGCTCTCCACGTGATCGGTAGCGGATGTTCATTTCAAAGGAGACTTTTTTTCCGCTCGACTTTCGTCCTCATCCACGCAAAGGCTCCGTAGAGCAGAATACAACATGTATCTTAGTACAATTTATTTGACAGTACTGTATCTCTTACTAGTTTAAATATGAAATCCTTGCTCGAATCCCTTAAAAAAGAACCATTCTGGAGAAGTCCTAACAATTATCGGCAACAGTTCATTTGAAGGAATCTTGTAATTACACTGTAGCAGGTATTACAATTAATTGTAATAATTCAGTTATACTGTAATAACAACATGTAACTGGTGGTAATCGCAGTCTGTAATTACTGGGATGTAACAACGGAATGCTTGTTACCATGCTTGTTACAAATGTTAAAGTTTCCGAAACCGAACACCTCATTGACACAACTCTGCAATAAAGGGCTCTGGAGTCTGATGCCCAGGCCCAATGGCAAAAACGGGTTCACATGAAAAACGACTTTAAATTATTACATCTTTAAAATTACTTTAAGCATCAATATAACAATTTTAGACACATTAATAAAATTGTGAGATGGTAATGCTAGATAGTGCTTATCAAATTGTAAACCTATTAAGATTGGTTGTATAATGGTTTATAAATGCACTTAAAATGGTCAAAGACAAACTCTTATTCCATCATTTAACCCTACAAGAGTTTCACTGTTTAGGAACAGTCTCCCTTTTGGAAGCATCCTTTCAAGATCTGCCCATCTGCACAACACGCTCAAAATAACGGCAAACTACAACGTGCCCACGTATACTGACATTATGTTACAGTGTGAAATAATGGGGTCGAGAAGAAGGTCAGTGTGCAGAATCAAGACATGAAAGTGTCAAAAATGTAAACACAGGAGAGAGAAAGTTTTCTCCAGTGTGCCAGTGGCCATCGTAGGTGAGCAATTGCCCGCTGAAGTCGGTTACAACGCCAAACCGCAATCAGTTCAAGACCCTGGTGAGGGAAATGAGCACGCAGATGAGCTTCCCTTAGACAACTTCCTTTGGTTGTTTCCTCAGCTGTCTGGGTGGCTAGTGTCAGATGATCCTGCAGGTGAAGAAGCCGGATGTGGAGGTCCTGGGCTGGCGTGGTTACACGTGGTGAGGCTGGGTGGACGTACTGTCAAATTCTCTAAAACGATGTTGGAGGCTGCTTAATGTAGAGAAATGAACACTTCCTTTTTTGGGGAACAGCTCTGGTGGACATTCCTGCAGTCAGCATGCCAATTGCACACTCCCTCAATACATTTATGGCAATGTGTTGTATGACAAAACTGCACATTTTAAAGTAGCCTTTAATTGTCCCCCAACACAAGGTGCATCTGTGTAATGATCATCCTGTTTAATCAACTTCTTGATTAAATTGGCAAAGGACAAATGCTCAGAAACAGGGATGTAAACAAATGTATGCACAAAATGTGAGATTAGTAAACTTTTTTTGAGCATGGACATTTTCTGGGATATTTTATTACCGCTCATGAAACATTGGACCCACGCTTTACCCGTTGCGTTTATAATTTTGTTCAGTATAGTTAAACACTAGCTAACATATTAGTGTTAGCTAGCACATTTATTGCTAGCTGGATAACAAAACAACTAGCTAGCTAGCAAGCTAGCTAGGCCTAATGAGCTATACACCTAAACTACAGTGCATTCGGAAAGTATTCGGACCCCTTGACTTTTTAAACTTTTTATTTTGTTAAGTTACAGCCTTATTCTAAAATTGATTAAATACAATGTTTTCCTCATACATCTACACACAATACTCCTTGATGACGAAGCAAAAACAGGTTTTTAGACATTTTTGCAAAAAAAATATTTAAAAAATACAGAAATTCCTTATTTATCTAAGTATTCAGACCCTTTGCTACAAGACTCAAAATTTAGCTATGGTGCATCCTGTTTCCAATGAATATCCTTGAGATGTTTCTTCAACTTGATTGGAGTCCACCTGTGGTAAATTAAACTGATTGGACATGATTTGGAAAAGCACACACCTGTTGACAGTGCATGTCAGAACAAAAACCAAGCCATGAGGTCGAAGGAATTGTCTGTAGAACTCCGAGACAGGATTGTGTCAAAGCACAGATCTGGGGAAGGATATCAAAACATTTCTGCAACATTGAAGATCCCCAAGAACACGGTGGCCTCCATCAATCTTAAATGGAAGAAGTTTGGAACTACCAAGACTCTTCCTAGAGCTGGCTGCCTGGTGACACTGAGCAATCGTGGAAGAAGGGCCTTGGTCAGGGAGGTGACCAAGAACCCGATGGTCACTCTGACAGAGCTCCAGAGTTGATCTGTCGAGATAAAAGAACCTCCCAGAAGGAAAACCATCTCTGCAGCACTCCACCAATCAGGCCTTTATGGTAGAGTGGCCAGACGGTTAGCCACTCCTCAGTAAAAGGCACATCACAGCCCGCATGGAGTTTTCCAAAAGGCACCTCTGGTCTGATGAAACCAAGATGGAACTTGTTGGCCTGAATGCCAAGCATCACGTCTAGAGGAAACCTGGCACCATCCCTACGGTGAAGCATGGTGGTGGCAGCATCATGCTGTGGGGATGTTTATCAGCGGCAGGGACTGGAAGACTAGTCAGAATCGAGGGAAAGATGAACGGAGCAAAGTACAGAGAGATCCTTGATGAAAACCTGCTCCAGAGCGCTCAGGATCTCAGACTGGGGCAAAGGTTCCCCTTCCAACAGGACAACGACCCTAAGCACACAGCCAAGACAACGCAGCAGTGGCTTCGGGACAAGTCTCTGAATGTCATTGAGGGGCCTAGCCAGAGCACGGACCTGAACCAGATCGAACATCTCTGGAGAGACCTGATCATGGCTGTGCAGTAACGATCCCTTTCAAACCTGACCGAGCTTGAGAGGATCTGCAGAGAAGAATGGGAGAAACTCCCCAAATACAGGTGTGCCAAGCTTGTAGCGTCATACACAAGACGATTTGAGGCTGTAGTTGCTGCCAAAGGTGCTTCAACAAAGTACTGAGTAAAGGGCCTGAATACTTATGTAAATTTAATATTTACATCTATTATTTTTTATACATTTGCACACAAAACAAAATATACTGGTTTTGGTTTGTCATTATGGGGTATTGTAGGTTGAATAAGTGTCACGCCCTGACCATAGATTGCTTTGTATGTTTCTATGTTTTGTTTGGTTAGGGTGTGATGTGGGTGGGCATTCTATGTTGTATGTCTATTTCTGTGTTTGGCCTGGTGTGGTTCCCAATCAGAGGCAGCTGTCTATCGTTGTCTCTGATTGGGAGCTATACTTAGGTAGCCTGTTTTCCATTGTGTGTTGTGGGTGATTGTTTTCTGTTTGTGTGTATTGCTTGCAGAACTGTTTCGTTTTCGTTCTCGCTCTTTATTATTTTTTGTCAATTCAGTGTTCAGTTTATTTTGTTTATTAAAATGAACACGTACCACGCTGCACCTTGGTCCTCCTCTCCTTCCACCAACGAGAATTGTTACAATAAGATATATTTTTAGGTCTCAGACTCCAGGATGGGAAAAAGCTTACAGGAAAGAAACAGAGTTGTCTAAGACAGAGTTGGCAATTTCCATTGTTACTTGTAATGTCAAAAAGGGAAGAAAAAGACAATCCCATTTTTCTAAATGAGCTATCTAAGCTACTTACCATACTATAGGCTAAATATTTGAGACATCACTAGAATAGTTATTTGTATGTTATTGAGAAAGCCTATTTATCTTTGTTTAATCCAATTAATCTATCTATTAATCTAACAATAAAATGTTGCAATAAAGTTGACTAAAGTAGAAGCTCATCTTTTATTTGTAAGTATTTTTACTTGGTAATGAGTAATAAGTAATAAGATAGAAATTGCTCAAAGGTAACTATAAAGTTACACTTCACTTTAACACTTTAAATAGCAAAATCCTGTGTAACAACTAGCGACAACCTTGTACTTATGCAGATATTACAGATATGTACTCTAAGGTGTTGTGAAGGAAATGTTACTTTGTGTATATTGTCTTTGGTGTCATAAACAATCCTTGGTTCCTGCCCATGTCTGGTAGAGATATGAGGGGGGGCCATCATGACCTCCTCGTTTAGACTATTTGTCAGAACGCCCAGAATATGTTCTATAAATTAAGACAGGAGACGGTGCCAGACACATGGAACCAGCCCTATGAACTATGCATGCCTATGTAACGTGTCTGTAACCAGTATATAAGGGAACTAACCGGGACTGCTCCGTTAGAGCTCCTGACAGACTTGTACTTATGGTGCATTGAGTTGGTTGGAACCTCTCCAGCGCGCTGATAATAAACAATTATTATTTTAAGATTGACTTTCAGTGTCCCTGTGTAAGAATTTCCACGACAGTGTATTAGTGTCTTTATTTTCTCACTTGGATGGCGCTTTCAGAAGCTTAAGATTAGATTGTCACAATGGGTAATGTACTTTGTAGGTACACAATAATGACAAGAATGTACACCTCAAGATATGTCATTTTAACTAGCTAAATCCTGTGTAATACCTAGTAATAACAATGTACGTATGCAGATATTACATGTACTCTGTGCACTAGTGTGTTTATTTTCTCACTTGGATGGTGCTTCCAGAAGCCTTAAAATAATGGCCAGGTTGTCAGGATGGGTGATGTACTATAAAAGTACACATTCATTTCAAGTAAGTACCACTCAATATACACTTCATTTTAACTATCTAAATCCTGTGTAACACCTAGTATTTACATTGTACTTCTGTAGATATTGCATGTACCCTGTGGTGTATTTGTGGTTGTATTGTCTCACTTGGATGGCAAGAGGTTCAGGTTGTCATAATGAGTAATGTACACATTAATTATAATTTATTTTTTGTTATAATCTGGGATGACACCTATATCTAGAACCCAGTCATTGAGGTTGACCTACACAATATATACAAAAGTATGTGGACACCCATACAAATGAGTGGATTCGGCTATTTCAGCCACACCCGTTGCCGACAGGTGTATAAAATTGAGTACACAGCCAAGCAATCTCCATAGACAAATATTGGCAGTAGAATGGCCTTACTGAAGAGCTCAGTGACTTCCAAGTGGCACCGTCATAGGATGCCACCTTTCCTACAAGTCAGTGCGTCAAATTTCTGCCCTGCTAGATCTGCCCCGGTCAACTGTAAGTGGAAATGTCTAGAAGCAACAACGGCTCAGCCGCGAAGTGGTAGGCCACACAAGCTCAGAGAACGGGACCGGCGAGTGCTGAAGCACGTAGCCTGTAAAAATTGTCTGTCCTCAGTTACAACACTCACTACCTGTAAGGAAGGACGCTGGAGAAGAGAAGTAGGTACGGGGAGTTGACATTTAATTTGGAACGGACAACTCTCCTTCCAGACTCACATTAAGCATCTCCAATCCAAAATTTGATCTAGAATCGGCTTCCTATTTCACAACAAAGCCTCCTTCACTCATGCTGCCAAACATACCCTCGTCAAACTGACTCTCCTACCGATCCTTGACTTCAGCGATGTCATTTACAAAATACCCTCCAACACTCTACTCAGCAAACTGGATGTAGTCTATCACAGTGCCATCCGTTTTGTCACCAAAGCCCGATATACTACCCTACCCTACGACCTGTATGTTCTCGTTGGCTGGCCCTCACTACATATTCGTCGCCCAACCCACTGGAAAAAGGTCATCTATAAGTCTTTGCTAGGTAAAGCCCCACATTATCTCAGCTCACTGGTCACCATAGCAACATCCACCCGTAGAACGCGCTCCAGCAGGTATATTTCACTGGTCATCCCCAAAGCCAACACTTCCTTTGGCCGCCGTCTCTAACTTTAAGCATCAGCTGTCAGAGCAGCTTACCGATCACTGTACCTGTACACAGCCCATCTGTAAATAGCTCACCCAACTACCTCATCCCCATATTGTTATTTATCCTCTTGCTCTTTTGCACCCCAGTATCTCTACTTGCACATTCATCCTCTGCACATCTATTACTCCAGTATTAATGCTAAATTGTAATTATTTCACCTCTGTGGCCTATTTATTGCCTACCTCCCTACTCTTCTACATTTGTACACACTGTACATAGATTTTTCTATTGTGTTATTGACTGTACGTTTGTTTATGTGTAACTCTGTGTTGTTGCTTTTGTCGCACTGCTTTGCTTTATCTTGGCCAGGTCGCAGTTGTAAATGAGAACTTGTTCTCAACTGGCCTACCTGGTTAAATAAAGGTTGAATAAAAAATAAACAAATAAAATAGTTTATGTAAATATAGGTTTTTGCCTTCTTGCAATTTATTCACTGTACATATGGACATACTGGACTCCATTGTAAAAAAAAAAACATTCTGCACTTGAAAACTACCTTCCTACACCTCCCTTGGCTACTAAGGTCATGCTATTTTACGGAATGCAACTGAGAAAATGTATGTTTTTTCCCCCCATTCTTACACTGACACTTATCTAATGAGGAGCGTGTCTCATACGCTTTCAGATCATCAATTATGTATTAAAAAAATCCAATCCAATCTCATGAATATAAATGAAACCTTTGGTGCTTTGAAATATAATTTGTGTGTTGTGCTTTGACATAGAATTAAGATCATAACATTTAAGAATATTATGAAGCTGAGCAATTATTCTAACGGTGCAAATTCACTTCAGGTTTCTTCGAGTTTTTAAATAATGTTTTATTTTGATCAGCCTACACACTGGCTCATTGTGTGGAGTAACTTAATCCTAAATGTAGCCTACTTTGTTTCCATTTGGAGAGAAAGCATCCTGGAATCACGTTGAAACTGTGACAGATGCTGTTTCTAATCTGCAGACAGCCTGCACAGGGTTGTACAATGATCTCAGTCCTGGGAGATAGCAGATAGGGGATAGGCTATGATGTCATCATGAGAGCAGCCCGTTGATATGGGTGTTTTCTCATTTGGTCAAAAGTCCGTCCTCCACCCTCTCTCCTCCGTCCTCTCTCCTCCGTGACCCGGAAATCGATAAGTGGTTGAGTGGTGGAGGAGATGTCAATTCATTAATAGGCGAACGGAAGAGTGTCCCCTCCCCCTCCTCGATAGTCACCTTTCATCGAGGATAGTCATGTGTATCCTACCTGAGTCCGTTGTAGAACAATTCTTTAATCTCCCACACCCCCTTTGAAGCTTTTGGTTTTTGTTGCATGAGAAAAGCATGCACACGTTTCCAAAACAATATGCTACTTATCATTGTATCTATAAAATGTCAGGCAAAACTAACTAAATTCGTTTTTAGCACTTTACACGTTATAGTTGGACTCCACCCTTGTAAATGAGTGGAAAAGGAGATTCTCATTTCATACAGAGGCATTTTCATCCCAAGTTCCCTCTCCTTGCCACCTCACCGCGATTACCTATGACCTTTTTCAAAAGGAGGCGAGAGATGATGGAGGAGGGAGGATGGAGGAGTTGAGCAAAACCAAATTGAGAATAGGCCAGGGAGCATGGAGCAACCTCACAAAGGAGACAGAGACAGTGTGAGTAGTTACAACTTTTGAACACAGGGAGGCGCGAGGTGCATAGAAAATGACCAGCATTTGGGTGTGGGCTAGTCACAAAGAGGACCACCTTGATCACACTGATGTCTTTATCATCTTCCTCATATGAGCATAAAACCCTTTCCCTTCTCTTCATTTTGATGATGGCACGGTATACTGTAGGCCTACAGAATATGTAATTGCCATTGTAACATATTAATTAGGTAACAGCCTAAATTATGAATTGTGTGTGTTTGTGTGTGTGTGCATGTGTGTGAATTTAAATGTTCCATCCTTGTCCTTTCTGCTATACTGAGGAAATATATAAACGCAACATGCAACAATTTCAACAATTTTACTGAGTTACAGTTTATATAAGGAAACCAGTCAATTGAAATAAATTCATTAGGCCCTAATCTATGGATTTCAAATGGCTGGGCAGTGGCACAGCCATGGGTGGGCCTGGGAGGGCATAGGCCCACCCACCTGGGACCAGGTTCACCCACTGGGGAGCCAGGCCCAGTCAATCAGAATTAACAAAAGGGCTTTATTACAGACAGAAATACTCCTCAGTTTCATCAGCTGTCCGGGTGACTGATCTCTGACAGAAGAAGAGAAGACGGATGTGGAGGTCCTGGGCTGGCCGTTGGATGTACTGCCAAATTCTCTAAACTGACTTCGGAGGTGGCTTATGGTAGAGAAATGAACATTCAGTTCTCTGGCAAAAGCTTGGGTGGACATTCCTGCAGTCAGCATGCCAATTGCACCCTCCCTCAAAACTTGAGACATCTGTGGCATTGGGTTGTGTGACAAAACTGCACATTTTAGAGTGGTCTTTTATTTTTTCCCAGCACAAGGTGCACCTGTGTAAGGATCATGCTGTTTAATCAGCTTCCTGATATGTCACACCTGTCAGGTGGATGGATTATCTTGGAAAAGGAGAAATGCTCACTAACATGGATGTAAACAAATGTGTGCACAAAATTTGAGAGAATTAAACTTGGAAAATGTCTGCGATCTTTTATTTCAAGCACATGAAACATGAGACCAACACTTTACATGTTGCGTTAATATTTTTGTTCAGTATAGATTACATTATATTACAGAAAAAGTCAAGATGCAAGACTAGTTTAGATTTTTGTTCAGTATAGATTACATTATATTACAGAAAAAGTCAAGATGCAAGACTAGTTTAGAGTTACGCAATGTTTATCTTGAAACCAAATCAATTGCCGACATATGTTCGGTTCACTTCAAAGTCGAAGCCGTTCTGTGTGCGTAATTCAGTGGTTCCGAAATCCTCCAGTTGCGCGGAACCGCTGGCCAGATCCAGATGTGCCTGTTTTCTTTAAATACAGTTTGCGAGACCGAGGTACCTCCGCACCGCGAGAACCAATCACAAACGCCGGGGGCGGGTCGTCTTTGGAATGTTGTGGATGTTTAAAATGGACAACTTGTCGCAGATACCCCAATACCGGTATCGAATAATAACCTGTGCATTCATGTGGAGGTGATTTGCAAATGCTTGGTCGAGGAGTGAAAAGGAAATCGCCTGAGCGGGGAATTGCGCTTTGTTTCCCCCCCGGTGAGGGTGAGTTCTCGGTCCAGAGAAAGCAGGCGGATTGCACTGGCGATGTAGCCCGGAGACTATTGCTGAGCGCTCTTATTTCTGTATGGCTGTTCAATAGCCTATATCAATGACTGCATATTGCACTCCGGAAGTAATCTCCAGGATTATCTTCAATCACATAATATAGACAAGTGTTTATAGACGGAGAAGTGATCCTGCATGTGACATCGTGCACAGTGTCCAAGGGCATTGTGCCTCTTCAATGTTCATATTTAATATCAAGGGAACGAGCATAGCATAACCTACGGAGTCTGCTTGATCGGCTAGGTCCCTACTGTCACTGTCCACATATTCTACGAGTAGCCTATGCACCGATGGCAGCGCATTTGAGTGCTTGGTCTATTTGTCGCCACCACTCAATTGTTTATTTCTCCTGTGCATTGTTTCCATACCTTTTGCCGAATTGCTCCAACGGCCTCGACACACTCACGCTCAGATAAAGGGAGTGCAAATACGAGTGATAGACACTTGTCGTGACAAAGGGATAGGCTGCAGTCTATTTACCAATAGGCTAGCATCTAGTAGCAAGTTGAATATTGAGTGAGAGTGAATGATCTGAAATACTGTGTTCATTTCCTTGGTGCACAGAAAGCGTGTGGTTTAATGTGGCTCCAGGTAGTGCGAACATCAAAATTACGCCACTTGTGGAAAGGGAGAAAACTGTAGCCTGTGAGCACAGACAGGGGCGGAGGGAATCGCCTCGGTGAGATTATTTGTATGGACGCGCCCTGAGTGATTTGCGCGTGTCAGTCGTGTGTACTCAATCATGTTCTCGAGCTCGTAAATCGAGAGGACCGCCAGTGCGAAGTGCCTCAACCAGGCATTCAACCCCCGTGCTGCTAAAAAGGACGCTCAACTTGTACGCAAACAAAACGTGCCGCTGTAGCTAGAGGAGCGTGCAATGACAGATTTTGTTGACAAGTTGCTGACAACTCGGTGAATATTGCCGACAAGGACTAAATACTTTCTTTCGAAAGTGGATAACACAGTCTGCCTGTCATTTCCGTATAACCACAATTAAGGACCACAATAAGTACAGGTAACAACACAATAACCTAGGCTACTTATCAACTGTCTGCTTGTTTTTTGAGAATTAAGAATGATGTAGAAAATTCTAAAGGTAGACTTTTCTCTGCTTCAGAAATGATCTACTGTGGGTGTAATTTTCTTGATGCAATAGAATGATGGCATTCGTAAATGACATTTCAAATCTATTAACATAACATTATGCATGACTGTGTGTGTGTGTCTTGGATATGCCCTTGACACATTTTGAGTTGTGATGATGGATGGCCCTGTTTTTTCAAGTGTGGATGCTGAGAGATGTCTTTCTTCTTGCACACTCCAATTGGATACTGACTGAGCAATGGAGCTCAGAATCCCCAATGTCAAGAGAGGTGTCTGAACCAATTCAGTAGTGAGGTATTAGGGTGGGAAATGAAATGGTGACATCCCATGACAATAACTCATTTATGGTATCGACTGATGAAGTGCAGCCAAGGACAGGGCCAAACTGACGCCCCAGAAATCATTTTAAAACCAAAATTCAAAACCTGTGGAATGATTTCACATTCACTGCTACTAAACAGTAATAGCTTTTCAAGCTAGCTGAGGGATGGGCCTGGAAAAATGTAACAACTCTCAAATTCATAGACAGAGCTTTGGATGCAAGGATTGACCATTCATGATAACAAAATTAGTTTTAACCATGTTTTGAGGCTATACAGTGTTTGTTTACATTTACATTGTTTACAAACATTGGACTAAAACAAGCTTTCATTTGGGGTTTTAACGGGGTATGACAGTTGAACTAAGCTCATGAGACGTAAGTTATATTCTTACAGAATGAATGAGGATACACTGAGTGTACGAAACATTAAGAACACCTGCTCTTTCCATGACATAGCCTGACCAGGCGAATCAAATCAAACTTTATTTGTCACATGTGCCGAATACAACAAGTGTTGACCTTACCGTGAAATGCTTATGATCCCTTATTGATGTCACTTGTTAAATCCACTTCAATCAGTGTAGATGAAGGTGAGAAGGCAGGTTTAAGGAGAACATGGTTTGTGTATGTGTGCCATGCAAAGGGTGAATAGGCAAGACGAAATGTTTAAGTGCCTTTCAATGGGGTATGGTAGTAGGCGTCAGGCGCACCGGTTTGTGTCAAGAACTGCAACGCTGCTGTGTTTTTTTAATGCTCAACAGTTTCCCGTGTGTATCAAGAATAGTACAACACCCTGTGGAATGCTTTTGACGCCTTGTAGAGTCCATACCCCGACTAATTGAGTCTGAGGGGGGCGTGCAACTCAATATTAGGAAGGTGTACCCAATGTTTGCTATACTCAGTGTAAATCATTCATTTGTAAGTCTCAAAATTAATCTAGCAACTAAGGATTCTAGCTTCTCTTTCAGGATACTAGATTCTAGTTATTATTTTGTCCATATTTGGAGAACGTACCCTAGTAAAGGTGTTGAAAGAATCATCATGCAGTCGGACTGTATGACTCCGCTTGAGTGTCATACCATGGTATCTAGTGATGTGGATAGGTGATTCAAAGTGACCCGGTCCCTGCTGCTCTGACAAGGATGGCGGACTCATTGCATCATGCCACACTTAATATATTACCTCATTTTGTATAGGGAAGGACGGGGTACGAGTTGGCTGCTTCTAGAATGGGTATCATAACGGCGGAAGCAATGTTTGAGTTATAGGATTGCTGGGCACTGCCATAACAAATCAGGGCACCCCCATAAAACACTGGCACCCCATAGTCATACAAATATGATCTTTCCTTGGGCTGATCATCATGTAGTCGTGAAATTGTCCTTTTTTAGAATGGATCCAAGATCACATTTGACTTTCATCCCTTGTAGTCAAGGTTAGGATATTTCACTATAATCTGATCCCAGATCTGGATACAGAGGGCATCTTCTGCTTAGAGCCCCATGCAGATAGCACGATAAGTTGTGTTCCATATCCTACATGCTCTGCTGTGTGAGCAGCACTAGTTGATGTTGAGCTTGCAGCACTAATTGTTCCAACCCATCTTGTATGTTTGCTTAATTAGCCCTCGTGGCGTCGGAGTGAGAGCAGCATATTGTTGAGACATAATTACAACCCGGCTTGATTAATTATCGTTAAGGCGGTGGGAGGCTAGGCACGGGTTGGTCAGGCTAGAGGTAAACATCTTATTAACCGTGTCAGTCTCTCGCAAACTCGCACCACGCAGAGCAACAAGGTTTTATTAGGTAGAAAAGCACAACTATCAAGACAATGTCCTCATAAAAATACCAGGGCTTGATTAGGTTTATGGTGATTACGGTCCTCAGGTAATCCCTACTGAATTGAAAAATTCCACTCTACTAGCTCACTGTTGATAGAAAGAAAACAATGTTTTATGGCCATGGTCATGGATAAAAAATGTGTGTGTGTGTGTACTACCTCCATTTTTAAGTAACAGACAGAAACTCGGGCTGAAAACAAGGCAAAGAGAAAGGAAACATGACATTTCAAGTCAACTAGAGGCCCATGGTGCCCTGGGCATTGGTAGGACGTAAGATGGCGCCGGAGCAGAAGGCAGACGTTTTACGTGCCCCCAACCGATTGTGTTTTTTTGTTCGTTTATCTGAGTTGTTTGTAACTTCTTTTTTTACTCATTTTGTACATAATGTTGCCGCTACCGTCTCTTATGACCGAACGATCTTCTCTACATCAGGACTGCGATTACTCGCCACAAACTAGCAGAATCCTTTTTCTTCTTTCACGACTCTGACGAGCCCAAGGCGGAGGACATACGGCTCCCTCGGGAACAGGCCCCAACCCCCGTGATCTGCGTGATCTGCGTGAAGAGGAAGCAGAGAAAGAGAGGCCGGAAAGCGGGCTGCTTTCTGAGAATTCGGGGGCGATCGAATAAACCCCCACTTCCGTCAATTCTGCTAGCAAACATGCAATCTTTGGACAATAAAATCGACGAGATACGGGGAAGATTAAACTACCAAAGGGACATTAAAAACTGTAACATCTTATGCTTCACGGAGTCGTGGCTGAACGACGACAATATCAACATACAGCTGGCTGGTTATACGATGTACAGGCAGGATAGAACAGCGGCGTCGGGTAAGACAAGGACCGTCGGACTATGTATTTTTGTAAATAACAGCTGGTGCACTATATCTAAGGAAGTCTCGAGCTATTGCTTGCCTGAGGTTGAGTAGATCATGATAAGCAGTAGACCACACTACCTACCGATAGAGTTCTCATCTGTATTCTTCGTAGCTTTTTACATACCACCTCAGTCAAAGGTTGGCACTAAGATAGCATTGAATGAGCTGTATTTCGCCATAAGCAAACAAGAAAACGCTCACCCAGAGGTGGCGCTCCTAGTAGCCGGGAACTTTAATGCAGGGAAACTTAAATCAGTTTTACCAAATTTCTATCAGCATGTTAAATGTGCAACCAGAGGGAAAAGAACTCTGGACCACCTATACTCCACACACGGAGACGCATACAAAGCTCTCCCTTGCCCTCCACTTGGGCTATCTGAACATAAGTCCATCCTCCCGATTCCTGCTTACAAGCACAAATTTAAAGCAGGAAGCACCAGTGACTAGATCAATAAAAAGGTGGTCAGTTGACACAGATGCTAAGCTACAGGACTGTTTTGCTAGCACAGACTGGAATATGTTCCGGGATTCCTCCAAAGGCATGGAGGAGTACACCATATCTGTCATTGGCTTCATCAGTGCTTCTACACCTGCATTGCTTGCTGTTTGGGGTTTTAGGCTGGGTTTCTGTACAGCACTTCGAGATATTAGCTGATGTACGAAGGGCTATATAAAATAAACTTGATTGATTGATTGATCAATAAGTGCGTCGACGACGTCGTCCCCACAGTGACCGTACATACATACCCCAACCAGAAGCCATGGATTACAGGCAGCATCCGCACTGAGCTAAAGGCTAGAGCTGCCTCTTTCAAGGAGCGGGACTCTAACCCGGAATTTTATAAGAAATCCTGCAATTCCCACCGACGAACCATCAAACAGGCAAAGCGTCAATACAGGACTAAGATCGAGTCGTACTACACCGGCTTTGAAGCTCGTCGGATGTGGCAGGGCTTGCAGACCATTACAGACTACAAAGGGAAGCACAGCCGAGAGCTGCCCAGTGACACAAGCCTATCAGACGAGCTAAACTACTTCTATGCTAACTTTGAGGCAAATAACACTGAAACATGCATGAGAGCACCAGCTGTATGGGAGACTGCGATCATGCTCTCCACGGCCGACGTGAGTAAGACCTTTTAGACAGGTCAACATTCACAAGGCCGCAGTGCCAGACGGATTACCAGGACGTGTCAGGATTTGATTTGATTTGATTGTCCCTGTATTCTCTTTTTCACAAAAGCACTTTCTGAGATGACCGCAGACTGATATGACAGCATACAAACCTTCACCACAACCTCAGTCGTTCCTGGTCAGGTTTTCCCCACACAGATACGTCCCCACAAACACACACGTCCCCACAAACACACATTGCATGGCCGAATAAGGCTAGGATTAAGAAGCCCTTGGAATCGCTGCTATGGCTCTCCAGCCTTTAATGACAGAGACCAGCGTTTCATTTCAGTCTTGTGTCGCCTTTCACCTCACCGCAAAATGTGTTTTTTTTCTTTTCTTCAGGAACAGTTCATTTCCCTGGACTAACATGTGTGTCCAGCTTTAGTCCAGTAATCAAACGTACATGTGGGTGTGTGTGTGCAGGAAAACACACATACACACACACACACACACACACACACACACAGCCTACTAACTGAACACGTTGGCAGAAAGGCAAACAAGTAGGAGTTCAGGATTTGAGTCTCTGTGTAACTTTATCAAGGAGATTTTTAACCCTTATTTTACCAGGTCGACTGAACACATTCTCAGTAAGACACTGACTGACAACTCTTTCTTTTTAAAAACAGACGCCGCTGATCTTCGTGTCCGTTTACGGTCTGCTTTATATACCCACGCAAATCATCTCTGACATAATAGTATTGCCTCCCCATGCACAGAGGAAATGACTACTTCCTTCAGAGTTCAACGCACACTCATTTCGGTTTCTATCAATGCCTTCATACACTTTCCCTACTCTGCTACCTTCCTGTATTATTGCATCTGAGTTGTAGTTGACGGTTGCTGTAAACACGATCCAATCTACTGAGGATTCAATTCAATTGCGTTTCCTTCGATAGTTGCAGAGACACTCTAGTTGGCCTTGTGGGAACAGCAGGCAAAGTTGAGGGCAGACGGGCAGTCCTCGAGGAGGAGGGATGGATGGAGGGATGAGCTTTGAGCAGGCCGCTAGTCCAGCTGTCACGCTCACTGACTGAAGCATGTGAACTGACAACAAACCCAGAGACAGAGACTAGGATGTAAGAATGTGGGCAGAGACGTTAGGATGGACAAGAGAACTTGGAGCTTGTTTGTCTTACTAATAAAGAGATTTCACAAGGGACAGTCTACACCTTTTAATGTTTACTGTGTGGCTTTTCATGCTCAGTGCAAACTCACAGGTGGCAAGTAGATATGTTGTGTATAAATAAACACTGGGGTCGTTCCATGCAGGGTTGGAGGGTAACGGATTACAAAAAGACGGTAACTGTAATCCGCTACCAGCAAAAATATTGTAATCAGATTACAGATACTTTTGAAAAACTAGATTACTTTGAGGATTACTTTTAAATTCAGAATGACATTCAAATCAGCATTGAAAAAAGGCGCAAGTTTAAGTTTGTTCCACCTGAGCGTATGACTGCTGTCGGCATCCAAAGATTATCAAACTTGAATAAAGGCTTGGATGTAAGGATGACAGCAGTGGCGTAGTCTACGGCGATACGGATATCACTTCTTATTGGTATCTACATAGCGCATTGATGTGAATCACACTGCTGCTCTCTCATTTCGCTATTTGCGCCTTACAGGTTGTGGATGGCTGTTCACAAAGCTAAACGTGTATTTGAACCAAATAATGATAGAATTCAAGAAATGTAAACTGCCCATCAATCATTGTTTTTGAAACCAGTGGACAGTGAAAAATGGGCTCTTGCTGCACAGTGCGGATCCCAGCCTACGGAATAAAAGTGGGTCTTATTCATGCCAATACATTGTTTTTATCTATAGGCCTGATGGACACATGTTCTGATAGACTTAAAGGGGCAATCTGTAGTTGCTACATCCATTTATGGACTTATAAATTATAACTTATAAATGCCTCATGAGCTTAGTTCAACTGTCACAATCCATGAGAACCCAAAATATAACCTTGTTTTTCTCCAATGTTAAAATAATAATTTTGATATCATGGATGGTCAGTCAGTCCTTGTATCCATAGCTCTGTCTATTAATCTGAGAGTCGTTATATTTCTCCAGGACCATCCCTCAGCTTCTGACCAAAACAGAGGCGGGGCGGCCGTTTTGTTATTGTTTCACCTGTAGATTTGCCCTTTAAACAGCTGCATTATTATCAAGATATTAAAGTGTCACCAAACAAAACGTTTAACCATAGGCCTATAGCAAATGCAGCATATTGCATTCATTTTTCACATGTAAATAGCACTTTTCAGTAGTGCTCAAAGCATGCCATTCCATGAGCGTAATTTTTTTTCTTCTCGAATCAATGAGCCCATTCAGTCCTCCATGACAACAAAATCATAAACAACAGAGTAGGGCTGGCTAATAAGTCCTTCGTTTTGGGGTTATGCTCAGATAAAACAATTTTGGCTAATCTATATTTCCAAGTCTTATAAAGGTGCCACTACATCCCAGGCTGTGTCACAGCCGGCCGTGACCGGGAGCCCAATCGGGCGATGCACTATTGGCTCATTCATGCTAATACATTTTTTCTTATCCATAGGCCTAATGGACACGTTCAAACTTGCACACTTTTGATTGGCTTAAACAAAATCATTAACAACAGCGTAAGGCTGGCTAATAAATCCTTAGTTTTGGGGTTATGTTAAGGTAAAACTATTTTTGATAATCTTTACTTCCATATTTCCAAGTTTTATTCTTGAAGATCAAGGGGTGTAACATTTATTGGAATGACTGGAATTCTGATAGACTTTGGTTTTTAATGTAAAGATCTAATTTAATCGTAGTATTATATGTACAGTATTATATGTACAGTAGTAGAAAGCAATGGGTCAGAAGAAGCCTACATAACCATCCCATAAAGTAAAATTGAACATCCATATATGGCCAGCTATGTAAACTTTTTAACATTGATTTATCCTGCAATAGATGTGTTTCAATTGGTAACATATATTTTTGTCTTCTTCTAATGCCTCTTTAAGGGGAATGTAATCTAAAAGTAACTGAATGTAATCAGATGACGTTACTGAGTTTGGGTAATCCAATAGTTACATTACTGATTACAATTTTGGACAGGTAACTAACGGATTAAATTTAGAAAGTATCCTGGTTCCATGTCATTTCAAGCCATGACACCCACCATCTCAGATTGTTCTGTAATCGTTTCTGTAGTTGGAAACAGATAAGATGAGCATTCCTGCAACATTATTTTGTTGAAAGACGATTTGAACTCTAAGAAATTAAGCTAATTGATTGCACCCAAATTGGCCATTTCAATTTATAGGATTCATATAATATTCAATAAATATAGTACCCAACGTCCGATTTGCACAAAAAACCCTTCTTAATGATTAAGAAGAATCCACATTTTTATTTCATTTTTATTTAAGTCAGTTAATAACAAATTCTTATTTACAATGATGACCTACCCCGGCCAAACCCAGATGACGCAGGGCCAATTGTGCACCGCCCTATGGGACTCCCAATCACAGCCGGATGTGATGCAGCCTGGATTTGAACCAGGGACTGAAGTAACACCACTTGCACTGAGATGCAGTGCCTTAGACAGCTGCGCCACTTGGGAGCCCAATGAATGGTCAAATGAATGAATGGTCAAGCGCCACCCACAGACCCCCAGTATACAGTATCAGTTCTCTGTGCTTACAGTTAGTGCATTAATCTTAAGATAAGTACATTTTAACTCAATGAAGTAGCTATCAGCAAAGTCAGAACTAGTAAGGGGGGGGGGGGGATTAAGTGTGAGTGTTTTCATTGTATTTTTTTGGGGGGGGGGGGGGGTCAGGGTCAGAAGTGGGGGTGCTGTGGGTTTATTTACGATACTCTTTGAAGAGGTAGGGTTTCAAATGTTTTTGGAAGATGGGCAGGGACTCTGCTGTCATAGCTTCAGAGGGAAGCTGGTTCCACCATTGGTGCGCCAGGACCGAGAAGAGCTTGGACAGGGGATCCCGTAGGGATGGGAGGGCCAAGAGACCAGAGGTGGCAGAACGAAGTGCTTGGGATGGGGTGTAGGGTTTGAGCACAGCAAGCATTTGACAAGTTGTATGACGCTGCGACTTGGAGTATTGTTTATTCATACTATGTAATTTTTTCTCAGTGAATTTGTGATGTTTTTTTCCCCTGTTCAGAGAAATTAGCCATTGAAGTCTCTTGCATTTTCCCCATAAATTAAGTGAAATGACCAGGTTTTGACGACTAGATGACACTGTTCTTGCTACTGCCCCCTTATTAATTTTGCTGGTCTCTTTTGTCCATCAAATGTATGACAACATTTTCGTTGCAGCTTTTGGTAGAAAACCAAAAGCTTTTGCTCATAATGAAAAGAAATGCTGTGCTCATCCTCACATTTCAATCCATTCAACCATGAAAGCAATTCAGTTTGCCCTTCTCGTAGCAACCTAATTCTTCAACCCAAGAGGGCTATCCCTATGGTGCAATTCTCATATATAGCCCAACAATGTGATGGAGAAATGGGCTAGTGACTAAAATGTTGGGACAACCCTAATAAAATAATACAATTATAAACCATTGCATGTTAGTCTGTTTGTCAATACAATTATTGGAAAACATCTCTGTTTGATTAGTGACATTTACCATTAAGCCCAACCCAATACCATTGCAAAATACTATACAATGTGTGTTTGTGACTTTTACCGTTGAAAACCCCTTAGAGACCATAACATTGAAACCATTAGAACTGCTGTAGCCTAATAGTTTGCTTGTTCAAGAAAAACACACAGGGGTGGTTTCCTGGACACAGATTACGTCTAAGAGAAGGAAAAACAGAAGTGCTTTCACGGAGGACTGGCTTAAAATTGTGAGGATGACCAGAATGCATTTGTGCAAACGCTATTGGTTTTCTACCCAAAGTTGCAAAGAAAATGTTGTCATACATTTGATAAACAAAAGATGTGAGTAAACTGGATAAAAGGGCAGTAGCAGGAACAGTGGCATCTAGTGGGTAAAACCTCATACTTTAATTTAATTGACTTGGAAAATGTCCTGTTGACTTCAATGGCAAATCTCTCTGAACAAGGGGTAAAAAAATACATCACCAAATTCACTGAGAACACATTACATAGTATGAATAAACAATACTCCCAAGTTTCCCGAGTAGCGCAGTTGTCTAAGGCACTACATTGCAGTGCTGAGGTGCCACTACATCCCAGGCTGTGTCACAACCGGCCGGTGCACAATAGGCCCAGTGCCGTCCGGGTTAGGGGAGGGTTTGGCCGGGGTGGGCTTTCCTTGGCTCATCACGCTTTAGTGATTCCTTGTGGCAGGCTGGGCGCCTGCAAGCTGACTTCGGTCATCAGTCGAATGGTGTTTCCTCCAACACATTGGTAAGGCTGACTTTCGTGTTAAGAAAACAGTGTGTTAAGAAGCAGTTTCGGAGGACGCAGCGATGAGACAAGGTCGTAACTACCAATTGGATATCACAAAATTGGGGAGAAATTTTACTCCAAGGTACAGCTTGGGGTTTGTGGAGTCTGTGGGTGGCGTTTGGATTCCTCACATCTTCATCATTGTTAAGAAGAGGTTTTTGTGCAAATCGGATGTTGAGTACTATATTTATTGAATATTCTATGAATCTATGAATAAATGTATGGACAATTTGGGTGCAATCAATTAGCTTAATTTCTCAGAGATCAAATTATATTTAAAGAAAATAATGTTGCAGAATGCCTATCTTTTCCATTTCTAACTACAGAAATAATTTCAGAACAATCTGAGATGGTGGGTGTCAATCCTCTTTCTTGTGCTTTTTGGGGTGGAGGGAGGAGTTTCTGTATATTTAACTCTGTAATGCTCTGACGACCCATCTTCTTTCTTGTGTGTTGGCCTTAACACAATGCATCGCAGTATCTACATCACACATTTCTAAAAAGTCCTTCTTACTTGAATTCATTACTTACCTTAAAAGGCAAGTCACTGTCATCTCAAGGCTGTATTCCATAGAGATACTGTGCTCTTTTCAAGTCTCATGTCTTCTAGTGAGATAAATTACTGAAGAATTTCCTTGGCTGCTTCTTCTGTATTGGGGTTTTAGACAGCATCCACACATTCTTTCACCCCATATCTCAAGGCTAAGCTGAAATACTTCACAGATTCCTTCTTGATCTGATCTTGTGTCTGACATCAACGTATTGGTGGTGGAACTAGAAACGAGTCCAAACCCTTGTTTACAGTATGTGTCAAAGCTTCCCAATCCTGTCAGACCAGTGATCAACCATACAAAAGATGGAAGGAAGGAAGAATGGGAAGGATGCAGTCTAAGATCTTCCAACAAGAACCCTGAAGGTTCACCTCTGTCTGAACCCTGTACTTTCCCTTAGGCTCCGCAAGGCTCCTCAACAGACACTGTGGTCTGTCTTATTGCTAGGCCCCACCATACTGATCCATTCATCGTTGATGTGTGACAGTGGAGCCACATACAGTGCCTTCAGAAAGTATTCACACCCCTTTACTTTTTCCACATTTTATTGTGCTACAGCCTGCATTTAAAATGGACACAATACCCCATAATGTCAAAGTGATTTTTTTTTTTAATTTGACAAATTAATTTAAAATGAAAAGCTGAAATGTCTTGAGTCAGTAAGTATTCAACCACTTTATTATGGCAAGCCTACATAAGTTCAGAGGTAGAAATGTGTTTAACAAATCACATAATAAGTTGTATGGATTCTGTGTTCAATAACATTATTTTTTAATGACTACCCCATCTCTGTACCCCACACATATAATTATCTGTAAGGTCTCTCAATCAAGTAAGGAATTTTAAGCACAGATTCAACCACAAAGACCAGTGAGTTTTCCAATGTCCATAAACGAAGGGCCCTGATTAGTAGATGTGTGAAAAGGAGAAAAAAACAGACACTGAATATTTATTAATTAGGCTTTGGATGGTGTATCAATACACCCAGTCACTACAAAGATACAGGCGTCCTTCCTAACTCAGTTGCCGGAGAGGCAGAAAACCACTCCGGGATTTCACCATCACCAATGGTGATTTCAAAACAGTTACAGAGTTTAATGGCTGTGATAGAAAACTGAGGATGGATCAACAACATTGTAGTTACTCCACAATACTAACCTAATTGACAGAGTGAAAAGGAAGCTTGTGCAGAATAAAAAATATTTCAAAACATTCATCCTGTTTGCAACAAGGCACTTAAGTAATACTGCAAAAAAAGTGGCAAAGAAAGGAACTTTTTGTTCTGAATACAAAGCGTTATGTTTGGGGCAAATCCAGCACAACACATCACTGAGTACCACGCTTCATATTTTCAAGCATCGTGGTGGCTGCATCATGTTATGGATATGCTTGTCATCGGCAAGGACCAGGGAGTTGATTTGGATAAAAATAAATGGAATACAACTAAGTGCAGGCAAAATCGTATAGGAAAACCTGGTGTAGTCTGCTTTCCAACGTACATTGGGAGACTAATTTGGCTTAAAATCTATGACAAGACTTAAATGGCTGTCTAGCAATGATCAACAACCAATTTGACAGAGCTTGAAGTATTTTTAAAAGAATAATGGGCAAATATTATACAATCCAGGTGTGCAAAGCTTTTAGAGACATACCCCAAAACACTCATAGCTGTAATCGCTGCCAAAGGTGTGTCTAACATGTATTGACTCTGGGTTAAATACTTATTTAATCAACATATATTCATTTTTCATAATTAAAAAAAATAAACATGAGTATTTTTTTGACATGAGAGTATTTTTTTGTAGATCGGTGGATTTTTTTTTACAATTAAATCCATTTTAATTCCACTTTGTAACACAATAAAATGTGGAAAAAGTAAAGGGGTGTGAATACTTACTGAAGGCACTGTACTCTACAACCACTCTCTTAGCAGTCTACGTAACTCCTTCTACAAGGTCTGCGTGCGTGCGTGTGTGCGCGTGTGACTGTGTGTGTGTCTGTGCGTTTGTACATTACCAGTCAAAATTTTGGACACACCTACTCATTCCAGGGTTTTTCTTTATTTTTACTATTTTCTACATTGTAGAATAGTAGTGAAGACATCAAAACTATGAAATAACACATGTGGAATCATGTAGTAATCAAAAAAGTGTTAAACAAATCACAATATATTTTATATTTGAGATTCTTCAAAGTAGCCACCCTTTGCCGCTTAACCCGGAAGCCAGCTGCACCAATGTGTCGGAGGAAACACCATTCAACTGACGACCGCAGTCAGCCTGCAGGTGCACAGCCTGCCACAAGGAGTCGCTGGAGCGCGATGAGCCAAGTAAAGCCCCCCGGCCAAACCCACCCGTACAATGCTGGGCCAATTGTGTGCCACCCTATGGGATTCCCGGTCATGGCCTGTTTGTGACACAGCCCAGGATCGAACCCAGGTCTGTAGTGACACTCGGGAGGCCTTAAAATTATTAGTATTTTTATTTATTTTCTTATGTTTTTTAAGTACATTTTTAACCGGTTCTCAAGATTTCAGAATACCGTTTCTGTTCCCGGAACACTAGAGATCACTTTCGTTCCCGCTTCCTGTTTTCCGTTATTATTTTTCACTTCCCTGTATCTGTTCCAACCCTTGCCTCAGGTTGGCTTTTTCTGTCAGATTGGATATTTGTCTCAGCTGTGTGAGAGTATCCTGAGGTAGATTGAGTTTTACTTCAGCAGGAAAGGCAGGGGATATAAAGCAAAAATAAATTCAGAAAGGAAAATCAATATGTTAACTAAAGGAGCCGGTAAATTATTGATGAGGACTATGTAGTGGGATCCGTAGTGTCCTTACAACTTTGTCTGCTTGCCACTGTTCTGTGGGAGAGGAGCTTGGCTGAGCCAAAAACCCAACACCCAGAATCTCTAAGGCTCTCAGTGAGCTCACTATCTGACACTACCTGATGTTCACTCACTTACACACAAGCACACACATACATGGACACATACACACACACACAAATAGTCACAAGAGGCCTGCATACAGACACATAGTCATAAGCACCTGCATACATACTCAAGTACCATACGTACACATGATTGTATTTAAACACACACAGACACAATGAGTCGGAAATTAATGTTTTAGTAGTCTTTCAATTTACATTCAAAGGACATTATGTATAGTATCACAATACACTGGCCTAATGAGACAATGCATTGTTGATCAATATCAGGCTCCATACATACAGGTGATAACAGGAAGAACAGGGAGGGTGGCCTTCAATTCCGCATGGATGGAGAAGGTAGAGGAATGTGAGGGAGAGGTAGAAGAGAGGGAGGGAGGTAAAGAGAGGGATGAAAAGAGAAAGTGAGGGAGAGCAGGTGAGACCTGAAAGCTGCCTTTGTGTGGCGGCTGGCAGTAGGAACACTGGTCTGCTCTGTGAGGTTTTCCACACACACACACACACACACGCACACACTTGGGAGTTATGGGGGGTGCTTGGGCAAACATACTGTGTTGAAAACCGTTGCATGATGTTTTCAAATATCACACAAAAAAACCTCTCTCCACACCCCAAGATTAACGGACGTTACAGCGCCATAAAGTGGCTCTATTTTTCCCCTTTTTTACAAATCTCCATTTCAGTGGCTAAACGGCTCCCCATTTCCCCCTCCACTGCATCTCAACTGTATCTGATGCTGTTCAACTGGAGCTTGAAGTGCATGATAACATCAGAGCTGGCTGCTTCATGTTCGGCATACAAAACAACACGCTTCCAGGACTGGACGTCAATAGCATAACCAGACCAAACATTCAAACGACTTTGACCATTCTCAAATGTAGAGATAGTGGGGGAGTATATTTAAACGTTGAGAGTCTCTTGTTATGTGTGTCTCGTCAGAGCTGTCAGCTATGTGAACTGAACTGAGCGAGCTCTGTGTTTGAGGAGACTAGCTTTAATCTTCAACAGAGTTCTACATAAAGATTTGATCAGTTCAGGTCAACTTAAGAGGGTTTTATAGCCTAAAGTAGTCCAACTGCACTGTCATGTGTATGAAATTACCCTCCGTCGGGCTAATTTATTGCTGAGTCTGTACACGCTTCATGCTGATGCTGATGTATGTGTATGTTTTGGTTTGGTTTATACAGTATATCTGTATGTTGGTATAAGGGTGTGTTGTGTGCTTTACATAATGGTGCGTTGCTGAATCATTTGAGACAGTGTTCCTTGACTTGTTAATGTACCTAGTGCTGCATCTGTGCTGTTGAGTGCTCCTCTGGTTGTGTACTGAGCTGTGATCTCGTTTGTTTACGTCCCCAGGAGAGACCCGGGAGACAGCGGGCGCCATGAGGCGGCGAGGAGGGCTTGAGAGAGAGGAGACATCGCCCTTCATCATCCTCAGCATCGGGCAGCGCAGGAAATGCACACACGCGCCACAGAGACTGTCTAGCAAGAGACTGGCTAACAGCACCCAATTCTGAGAGAGAGACGAGAGAGCGAAACAGAAGAGAGTGGATTCAACATCCATTTATTTATCCTCAATGGGCTTAAACTGGACTGGATCAGACTTGGAAGAAATGATGTCCAAGTTACCACACTGTTCTATATTGGACCCTCCTTGTTAGACCTTTGAAACAACTCACCCACCTTTGTGAGGCTTGGAGCTGAGGGGCAGAGAGAGGGGGAAAAAAGAGAGCGACAGCGATAGAGGAAGAGAACGAGAGACATTGGGCTCCATGCAGGCGCGTAAGAAGTATGTCCTGCTGGGGCTGTGTGCTTGCTGCTGGCTGCTGCTCTTCTACTGGGGCGGTGGGGTCCAGGTCCGTCTCCTCAAGCTGCTGGGGCAGCAGAGGGGCGATGTGGTGCGCCCCTGGCCCGACTGGACCGACAGGGTACTCCTTCCGGGCTATGCCCAGCTGGAGGAACTCCAGACGGGGCCTGGTTCTGCCGAGTCCCCCCGCCAGCGTCACCAAGCCTGGACGGGCATCTATAAAGACAGTCGCTGCCGAATGGAGACCTGCTTCGACTTTACGAGATGTCGACGTAGAGGGCGGGACGGGTTTAGAGTGTACGTTTACCCGTCGGAGAAGGGTGAGCGCGGGTCGGAGAGCTATCGTAAGATACTGACGTCTATAGGCGAGTCGCGGTACTACACCACGGACCCTCGCGAGGCATGTCTCTTCGTTTTGGGGATTGACACTCTGGACCGCGACCAGCTCTCGGGGCAGTTCGTGCCCAACTTGGACGATCGTATCAAGGGTTACCCGCTCTGGAACGAGGGACGGAACCACCTAATCTTTAACCTGTACTCGGGCACCTGGCCCAACTACACCGAGGACCTGGGCTTCAACATCGGTCAGGCCATCCTGGCTAAAGCCAGCCTCAACACGGAACACTTCCGGCCCGGGTTCGACGTCTCCATCCCCCTCTTCTCCAAGGACCACCCCCAGAAGGGGGGCGAGAGGGGCTGGTTGGTGCGAAACACGGTGCCACCGCGCAGGAAGTACCTGTTGATGTTCAAAGGGAAGCGGTATCTAACGGGCATCGGCTCGGACACCCGTAACGCCCTGCATCATATCCATAACGGGAAGGACATAGTGTCCCTCACCACATGCCGTCACGGGAAGGACTGGGAGAAACACAAAGACGCCCGCTGTGACCATGACAACCTAGAGTATGAGAGGTAAGTTAGGTTCCTAAGGGGCAGAACGGTGAATCGTAACTTTACTTTGATTCAGGGGGAGGGTTTAGTATTTGTCTTATTTAGTCCAGGGGAGGGTGATGTAATTTGTAATAAATGACATGTCATATTGCTCAGGGTTTGAGACTGCGTTGCTTATTATAGTATCTCATGTGTGCCCGATAATGCCTCTCATCCCTGATTCTCTCTGCTGGGCGTGTAATATTCAGTGCGCCTATCCATAGCCTGTAGTATAGGCCAGGGGTGTCAAACTCACTCCATGAAGGATCTAGTCACTGCAGACACTAGATTCTAGTGTCTGCAGGTTTGAGTTTTTTTCCTTTCATTTAAGCCCTAGACAACCAGTGTGGGGAGTTCATGCCTAATTAGTGACCTTAATTCATCAATCAAGTAAAAGGGAGGAGCGAAAAACCGCGGACACTCAGGCCATCGTGGAATGAGTTCGACACGTGCTATAGGCCTATGCCAGGGGTATTCAAATCTCACCATACGAGGTCCAGAGCCTGCTGGTTTTCTGTTCTACCTGATAATGATTTGCACCCACCTGGAGTCCCAGGTCTAAATCAGTCCCCGATTTTAGAGGGGAACAATGAAAACACTCAGTGGAACTGGCTTCAAGGTCCGGAGTTGAGTCTGAGGGGCCTAGGTTATACGAAGAGCACGCTCGGAGAAGCACAGGGCAAAGTTATATTTCGAAGAAAATGTACTTCCTTCCCGAGTTTTTGCGCTGCTGGGATGGTGTATATGCCTAGTTAAATAAAGGTTAAATATATAAAAAATATATAAAAAATATGAATCTAGGCTACATTGCAGTGGATAGGCGTTCCTTAGGTCCTACTCTTCCTGTGGTCCAAAGCTGCTACTGATTTAATTGATTTTAATATCAAGGAAATGGACCTGATTTTATATTCAATCATCTATAACGACGCTTTAGTCCGCAATGCTTTAGGCTAGAAACAAGCTGTAAAATGCAGCGACTCCGATGCATATGGGATATCTTTGGTTTGTCTCTGACATTGAGGCTGCGCGACAACCTATAGCCGACAGATTGAATTTCTTTGTAGAATATTTGCACAAAATGCATCCGCCAGTTGCAGTCTTGCCTATATGCCCACACATCTCGCCTAAAGAACATGTTATATTTTTAATGCCCTCAAACACCAAGTTGGGCATACCTCGTTTCAAATGATCACTGTCGATCGTGGATGGTAATTCTTCACATTTTACCGTTGAAACGGCATGCCAATCATTTGATGAGGAGGTGTTTTTGGTGTAACATACTGTATTATAGGCCTGCTATGCAACTTTACTAAACGAGCCCCATTGTGAGAAGTCATAATCTTCTAATTGTAATAATACGTGATGAGAAGGACTGTTCGATGTAGGCAACATCTTGATGAGGGTTATTTTGAGCGATTTTGACCGCCCTTCGAATCGTGGTTCAGAAAGGACAGCGGTGGTCACGTATTGTTCCAACCTGGTCTCAGAGAATTTCGTATTATCCTGTAAATAAATCCGAGACACTCCATTTAGTATGATATGTTACGTTTCGTATGGTACGTATTCATTTGTGGATGTCCATCGCCCATTCATATATGTTACGTATTAAAACATATTTTTTTTTACAAGTGCGTATAGGCCTACCTGATGATATGTGGCTGCTGTGTTAAACAATGAATTGCTATTTCTCGAATTCATTTATGATCAGATACTTCAGTTGTAACTGGTTCTTTTTTTTTTGAGTTGATGGACAACTTCACCACTGTTCCAAACTTAGACCATCCTCTTTTTTTAACAATAGCCCATACAGAAATCACAACGTCTCTGGTGCTGCAGCATGCGCTCATTCATTGTCATGGTCTCTTGTGGTATTGACGTCGAATTGCATGAAATGCGTTTATAAACCCCTCCCCCTTATCCGTGGTGGTCTTCAAATCCACGACTTTATGGCTACTTTGCCATGTAATGCTTACAAAACGAACAGTTTCTAAAATGGCATATCTAAGGCTCTGGTCTGTCCTAGGGGTGAGGGTAAACTGTAGGCATCTTCTCTGCTATCCACTTTATGTTTGAATTATTATTTGGGGTACAGGGGACGGTCACTTGTTTTTTTTGTTCAGGGAGGTTCGAGGATAAAAATATTTTTACTGAAAGGATTTTCGTTTCAGAGAGATCATATTTTCTCCAGGTAACCCTCATTATAAATAACTTACAGTCCCTTAGTCTCTCACCGACGTCAATGCATGACTAAGTGAAAATTCTACTTAAGTGGAAGTTCGGATTCTCCCCTTAGGGAGGGCTATTATTGTGAGGTTGTGTCATAACTTCGGTTTCATCAGGAATACACTTTGGGCTTGTTCTTTTATTGCTTTGTTTTTGAATCGTGCTGGGCGTTTTATTGGGTCCCTTAGATGTTGGGCTTTTATGAGTTTGATTTTCTCCCTCTCTTCTAAATTGAGGTCTCCTGGTTATTTTCTCTGTCGTTTACAGTTACTATTCCCGTTATCTTGTTAAGAATATTGACTGTCGGTCGTGTGTTGTGTTAGATTTACAGTACAGCGTGTGGGAGGGGGGGGGGGGGTATAGGTAAAGAGAGAGTGAGTGGAGGGCCCTGTCTTACCCAGTAATAACAGTTATAATCCGTCCGTGCCATAGCTACCTTTCTGGGTTGTTTACATTGGGTCGGTGGCGAGGGAAAGGGGACGGAGCGGAGTCCCACTCGACTCTGTATGAATGAGCTCATTTATTCCACACATAACCAACGGTCTGCTCAGACATCAGGGTGGGGGGTTTGGGGAGAGGGGTGTCGGGAGCTTATGTTATATGATGGCGGGTTACATTTGGATATGGTGAGGGGTGCATGGAGTGGGGGTTAGGTGGGGGTGGGGGGGCGAGAGACAGCAGCAGTGTGTAAGAAAAACACGAGAATGTGTGTAGCGCTTTTTCCCCCCTTTTTTTCTCTCCCTCAGAGTTGGAAATGAGGTACGCACGGGGGCCTCGGAGTGAGGTGTGAAGAGGTGTGGGGGGGGGGGGGGTGTTGTAGGCAGAGGGTGAGGGGGGTGGGTATTACGTTGTCCTCTCTCTGACGCTCATATCCCAAGGAGTGTGGGGGCTTTTCGGGGATAACACGAGAACCATGCATGGAAATGGAGTCGGAATGAATGAAATGAAAGCGTGACAATATAAACGTCCCGTGAAGCTGAAGGATTCTGAGAATGAGGTTAGGTAACGACTCCCATCCTCCAAGGCCCTCTGTCCTCTCTCCCTCTCTTTCTTCTCACTCTTTTTATTTTCTCTCTCTCGTTCTCTCTCTCCCTCTTTCTCTCAACCTGTCTTTTTCTTTCTGCCCCCCTTCCCCCTCTCCCGCCTTTCCTCCTCTATCTGTTTCTCCTATCTTCCTTGGCTGTGGGCTCAGGCAGGCAGGCAGGTTGCAGCCTCTTAGCAGGTTGTACCAGGTTAATGAGCACTTGCATCTGGACCACTTACAGATTAACCCAGGAGGACCCGGGACTAGACAGGGTGGGGGGCGGGGCATAAATTAAGTAATGGGGAGAGAGAGAAACATAGACCGAGAGAGGGAAAGATCACGAGAGGCATGGTGGAGAGGGGGATGAATGGGACTGCAGGAATGGCAAGACATGGGGGTTAGATAGAGAGGGAGGAACGAAGGGAGAGAGGCAGACAGCAGGAAAGAGAAGGAGAAGAAAAGGTAGGAAGGGGAGAAAGAAGGTAGGACTTCAGGCAGGGAAAGGACCCAGAAAGAAAGAGAGGCCAAGAAGGAGAGAAAGAAGGAGGGAGAGAGGGGGATACTTCAGGCAAGGGAGAGGCTTTACCGCAGCCTATTGGCCTAGTTTCCCTTCTTTCTTGCTTTGGAAGATTCCATGAGAAAGAAAAGAATAACCTGCATTGTACAGTGAATGTAAATGAGGGAGTGTGTGAAAAGAGAGGAGTGGGAATGGAGCGGGGAGATTCAGGAGACACACACATAGATGCGTGCATGCACACACACACACACACACACACATACAGAGATGCACGAACACACACACACACACACACACACACACACACACACACACACACACACACACACACACACACACACACACACACACACACACACACACACACACACACACTAGTAGAACACTTTGCAGAGTTGCTTTAGTCATAGTTGAAGCGCTAAGGGTGAGGTATAAGTATCAGGGGTGGGGGCAGGCAGGGGTAAGGGGGTGCGGCGGAGTAAAGAGGGAGTGAAGGAGGGAGGAGGGAGGAGGGGGTGTAATGGCAAAATGATGTACCTCTCCATTCAGCTTAAATGGTTGTTCCCATGGCGACGGCCTTGCCATGTGGAAGACGTATCACAGCATAGGCCATTATTCATGACCCAGAAAGAACTCAAGGAGAGAGAATAGAGGGATAAAAACACCAACTGTTTCTGACTGCAGTGCAAAAGATGCTATACAGCAGAATATACAGTAACCTTTGTACACTGTACAGTAGATGCAGTACAGGAATATACAGTAATATACAATAGATACATGAATATACAGTACAGTAAAGGACCACATCAGTATTACATTCATATTGCGTTATAGGAATGATATATCTGAAATTGTTGTTATTTTTCTATAAATCAACTGAAACTATCCATGGTCCTGACTGTTACATGGCTTCATGACCTGAGTTGTACTGTAGTTATAGCTCGTGTTCCCGCAGTTTGACCATGGGTGTGTATGGGTGTTTTGTTTTTGAGCGGGTGGATGTGTTTGTGTGGGATTGTTTGAGTGTATGCCTTCATGTCTAAGTGTGTGTGTGTGTGTGTGTGTGTGTGACATGTATAATAGTGTGTGTGTGTGTGTGTGTGTGTGTGTGTGACATGTATAATAGTGTGTGTGTTGAGATGTTGGCAGGCCCCAATAAGAAATCCTACACCCCACTGTAATTAGGGGCTGTGAAATTGTACCCCTGGAGAGCATGCGGTCTGTGCTGCTCGTGTTCCAGTCCAGAACAAACTCCTCTGTTTGTGTCTCTGTTCCCCAAAAAGAAAGAAATGCGACAACGCCTTCAAGTTCTCAACCTCTTTCTTCCGTTCTCCTTCTTTTTTCTTCTTCCAGTTCTTCTCTCCCTCTCCCACACTCCCGTCGCTCTCCCTCTTGTCTCTCTAATTTTGTTCTCAACCTCCACCCCTAGTTCGCTCCCTCTTTCCCTCTCTCTCCTTCCTCTTTCCATTTTCCAGTCTCTCTCTCCCGCACTCCCTTCTCTCTCCCTCTTTAAATCAAATCAAATCAAGTTTATTTTATATAGCCCTTCGTACATCAGCTAATATCTCGAAGTGCTGTACAGAAACCCAGCCTAAAACCCCAAACAGCAAGCAATGCAGGTGTAGAAGCACGGCGGCTAGGAATGAATGAGCGTGTGTCCATTTACTTCGTCTTCCTCTTGCACTACTCGTACTGCATTTTTAACATGAAACTTAACAGCAATGCTGTTAAATAAGTGCACACGCACACACATCTTGCCCACACTTCCCACTCTTCCCACACTCATGCATGCTTGCATGGACACACGCTCATGGACAGTCACTCACACACACACAAACACGCACACACCCCCTGCCTTTCACAAGCTGGCATAAAACACACCAACAAAAGGTTATGGGAGGGATTGGGAAGGTCTTGCCTTATCTCCGAGTCAAACAGGGTCTCATTTAATCCAGCTAAAAAGAAAAGTGGGACCAGTGACCTCTCTAACTCTCTACTGCCCCCTATCTGTAAGCTGACCTCATAGCACCCAGTGGTGGTGCCAGGTGGTTGTGTGTTATTATGTCTGGTTCCATCTCAGACGGTTGTCTGTTTTTGTCTGGCTACACTGTACCGGTAAACACATTCTTTTGAAATGCTAAACAGAATCAATTATGCTTGGCAACGAAATTGTGACCCGTTTGCGGTCCTACATTTGCATATTTTGTTACCTTTTAATTGTTCTGGTAGGTTAACTGAGAACATAGGCTCTCTCTTACTAGCTCTAGGGCCTCACATTCCTTGGCCAATTGTTTATGTCTTAAGCAAACCCCCCTCATTCTCTGCATTTAGCTGTCCTTCTCCTTTGGACCTGTGTATAGTGAGTGGGAGTGTCCAGCCTGTCATGTTGTCAGGTGCCTCTCAGGTTCCTGATGCGGAGCCTTTTGGCCCCGGGGCCCACGCTGTCTTAACAGCAGCCCACGTCAGGGCCCCTAGATATACTAGTGTGGATGTCTTTAATGGGGGCCCATTCACCGGCCTAATAGGGCCCTTTATCCAGCCTGGCCAGCACCACAGCGATCATAGCGGGAAAAGCCTCCGGCGTCCTCACTCGCTTTTGTCCGAGCCAACTGGAGCAGAAAGCCTTTGACAATATGGGAGAGAGGGGGACTCTTGCCTTCTGCTGTTAAGACTCTCCTCCCTCTCTCGCTCGCTCTGTTATTCACTTGTTTACCCGTTTTGATAGCCTCGACTTGACCTTGTGAACCCACAACTCGGTATCCGGAGCTTATGGATGGTAGGGATTGGGGAAAAGGAAGCATGTGAAAGCAAATGCTCCAAACACTGTGTTTAATGTTTCATATACAATTAGGTGAAGTTGACCTTTTGCAAGTCTTTCAGGAGTGTCAAGACAAAGTGTCTGGAATACATTTATTAAATATACTGTACATGTAAAGGTATGTTCATGTGTCGTTTTTTTGACCATCTATGAGGGAAAGGAAGAAAACCTAGAGTCTTTGACAGACAGATACGGTCATGGTTGAGAGGCTATTTACTAATGTACAGTCTGGTATTAAGGTTAAATTGGGATTTGAAAGGGGTGGATTTAACCCCCACAACTGAGTTGACTTTCTAATGTGATTTTCCACTTTATGATTCAGAATAATCCACCTTACCACTCTCCTTTTTGAGGTTGATTGAGTCCACTTTCACTGCGTCCCCACTTCACTCACCTGTTATTCGACAGACAAGTGGACAGCTTTTTTTTTCAAGGTGACAACTTCCTTTCACCTCATACCATAATGACCGATGACTGACAACCAAGTTAGCATCATCCAAACTGATTAATTTAGCTAGCCTCTTCTCAACATGACATGTGCAACAGAGGCACCGGAGGATCAACATTAACCGCATAACATACCCTTAGACTTCTTAGCATTTGATACAATTGCACTCAATTAAAAAAATACTCCTACAGTATGTGGTGGTATTGTGTGGTGTACAGTGTGTTGCAAAAGTATTCATCCCCCTTGGCGTTTTTCCTATTTTGTTGCATTACAACCTGTAATTTAAATATATTTTTATTTGGATTTCATGTAATGGACATACACAAAATAGTCCAAATTGGTGAAGTGAAATGAAAAAAATTACTTGTTTCTAAATATAAATAAATAAATAAAACAGATATGGATATGCATATGTATTTGCTATGAAGCCCCTAAATATGATCTGGTGCAACCAATTACCCTCAGAAGTCACATAATTAGTTAGATTGCACACAGGTGGACTATATTTAAGTGTCACATGATCTCAGTGTGTATATATATATATATATATATATATATATATATATATATATATATATATATATACAGTGGGGAGAACAAGTATTTGATACACTGCCGATTTTGCAGGTTTTCCTACTTACAAAGCATGTAGAGGTCTGTACTTTTTATCATAGGTACACTTCAACTGTGAGAGACGGAATCTAAAACAAAAATCCAGAAAATCACATTGTATGATTTTTAAGTAATTAATTTGCATTTTATTGCATGACATAAGTATTTGATCACCTACCAACCAGTAAGAATTCCGGCTCTCACAGACCTGTTAGTTTTTCTTTAAGAAGCCCTCCTGTTCTCCACTCATTACCTGTATTAACTGCACCTGTTTGAACTCGTTACCTGTATAAAAGACACCTGTCCACACACTCAATCAAACAGACTCCAACCTCTCCACAATGGCCAAGACCAGAGAGCTGTGTAAGGACATCAGGGATACAATTGTAGACCTGCACAAGGCTGGGATGGGCTACAGGACAATAGGCAAGCAGCTTGGTGAGAAGGCAACAACTGTTGGCGCAATTATTAGAAAATGGAAGAAGTTGAAGATGACGGTCAATCACCCTCGGTCTGGGGCTCCATGCAAGATCTCACCTCGTGGGGCATCAATGATCATGGGGAAGGTGAGGGATCAGCCCAGAACTACACGGCAGGACCTGGTCAATGACCTGAAGAGAGCTGGGACCACAGTCTCAAAGAAAACCATTAGTACCACACTACGCCGTCATGGATTAAAATCCTGCAGCACACGCAAGGTCCCCCTGCTCAAGCCAGCGCATGTCCAGGCCCGTCTGAAGTTTGCCAATGACCATTTGGATGATCCAGAGGAGGAATGGGAGAAGGTCATGTGGTCTGATGAGACAAAAATAGAGCTTTTTGGTCTAAACTCCACTCGCCGTGTTTGGAGGAAGAAGAAGGATGAGTACAACCCCAAGAACACCATCCCAACCGTGAAGCATGGAGGTGGAAACATCATTCTTTGGGGATGCTTTTCTGCAAAGGGGACAGGACGACTGCACCGTATTGAGGGGAGGATGGATGGGGCCATGGATCGCGAGATCTTGGCCAACAACCTCCTTCCCTCAGTAAGAGCATTGAAGATGGGTCGTGGCTGGGTCTTCCAGCATGACAACGACCCGAAACACACAGCCAGGGCAACTAAGGAGTGGCTCCGTAAGAAGCATCTCAAGGTCCTGGAGTGGCCTAGCCAGTCTCCAGACCTGAACCCAATAGAAAATCTTTGGAGGGAGCTGAAAGTCCGTATTGCCCAGCGACAGCCCCGAAACCTGAAGGATCTGGAGAAGGTCTGTATGGAGGAGTGGGCCAAAATTCCTGCTGCAGTGTGTGCAAACCTGGTCAAGAACTACAGGAAACGTATGATCTCTGTAATTGCAAACAAAGGTTTCTGTACCAAATATTAAGTTCTGCTTTTCTGATGTATCAAATACTTATGTCATGCAATAAAATGCAAATGAATTACTTAAAAATCATACAATGTGATTTTCTGTATTTTTGTTTTAGATTCCGTCTCTCACAGTTGAAGTGTACCTATGATAAAAATTACAGACCTCTACATGCTTTGTAAGTAGGAAAACCTGCAAAATCGGCAGTGTATCAAATACTTGTTCTCCCCACTGTATATATATATATATATATATATATACACCTATTCTGAAAGGCCTCAGAGTCTGCAACACCACTAAGCAATGGCCACTACCAAGCAAGCGGCACCATAAAGACCAAGGAGCTCTCCAAACAGGTCAGGGACAAAGTTGTGGAGAAGTACAGATCAGGGTTGGGTTATAAAAAAATATCAGAAACTTTGAACATCCCACGGAGCACCATTTAAATCCATTATAAAAAAAAATTGAAAGAATATGGCACCACAATAAACCTGCCAAGAGAGGGCCGCCCACCAAAACTCATGGACCAGGCAAGGAGGGCATTAATCAGAGAGGCAACAAAGAGACCAAAGATCACCCTGAAGGAGCTGCAAAGCTCCACAGCAGAGATTGAAGTATCTGTCCATAGGACCACTTTAAGCCGTACACTCCACAGAGCTGGGCTTTATGGAAGAGTGGCCAGAAAAAAGCCATTGCTTGAAGAAAAAAATAAACAAACACATTTGGTGTTTGCCAAAAGGCATGTGGGAGACTCCCCAAACATATGAAAGAAGGTACTCTGGTCAGATGAGACTAAAATTGAGCTTTTTGGCCATCAAGGAAAAGGTAATGTCTGGCGCAAACCCAGACATTGTGTTTTGTTGTACTCCAGCACTTTGGATTTGAAATGACTCTGTACTCCAGCACTTTGGATTTGAAATGACTCTGTACTCCAGCACTTTGGATTTGAAATGATTATTTCAGTCCTGAATGTATTGTCAATAATGTGTGAGGATCGACGCTGGAGACAGGAAGCAGGTACAGGGAGAAAATGTAATAATTAACGGACATGAAACAGGACAGGAACGGAGCATGGACAGGGGACAAAATAACGACATCATTGCTGACACGGGGATGGAACAGACGTACAGGGGAGGCAATCAAATAATGATGGAGTTCGGGTGGGTCCAATGAGGTGCAGGTGCGCGTAACGATGGTGACAGGTGTGCATAATGATAGGCAGTCTAGTGCCCTTGAGCTCAGAGAGGGAGAGCTGGAGCAGGCGTGACATAATGATGAGTGAGGAAGATACAGACACACAAATATCATACCCCCAAGACATGTTAACCTCTCACCATTACAATAACAGGGGAGGTTAGCATTTGTGGGTGGGGTATGATATTTGTGCATCTAACTTTCTCACTCGTTATTGACGGTTCGTTCAGGACTATCCGTAATCATGGTAGCATCCACATTAATGTATATTCTATCCTTGTTTACAATAAAAGTGACTACAAAATGACACAATACATTATTTGCCATTCATTTCTGATGGGCACAATCTGAAACACAACCAAAACAGACAATGCCTCCAAGATTGTAGAGTCACAAGCTTGATGTAATCATTGCGTGCTAGGAATATGGCACAAAATACTCAACTATGCTCAAAAAGTGCTGTAATGTCTAAACGGTTCACCTGATATGGATGAAAATACTGTCAAATTTAAGCTGACAGTTGGCACTTTAACCTCCTAGTCATTGTATCAATTCAAAACCAAAGTGCTGGAGTACATAGCCAAAAGAAGAACACATGCTTCACTGTCCCAATAATTACAGAGGGGACTGTATGTAGGGGTAAAGTGACTAAGCAACAGGATAGATAATAGACCGTAGCAGCAGCGTATGTGTTGAGTGTGAATGTGTGTGTGGCGTCAGTTTTGCATGTGTGCGCGTGCTGTTTGTGTGGGCGTAGGTGTGTATTGGGATGTCAGTGTATGTATGTTTGAGTGTGTGGGTAAGAGTCATGAGTTCTCCTGTTCATCTCCTGTTTAATTATAGCCTGGGAGCTAGCTGATGCTGGTTTGGTGTGAGTCCCCTGTCTCTCTACTACACACCTATGATGAATGAGACAGAGACTGGCTGCCGCTCCCAGCTGTTCGCTCTGGAAGCGTCTACTTTAGATTCTATACTAATGCTTGGTTATATGGGCTCTCGGGACGCAATTAATAATTATTATAACAATAATTAGGTGGGTGTGTATTATACACGTGTGAATTAGGAAAAATAGTTTTTGGCATATCCCACTCCCCCCGAGACACGCTCAGGGACAGTGAGATCACGGCCAGGGATCAGCCATTATTGACGGCGACCCTGGAGCAATTCGGGTTAAGTGCCTTGCTCAGGTGCACATCGGCAGATTTTTCACCTCGTCAGCTCAGGGATTCGAACCAGTGACCTTTCGGTTACTGGCACAATGCTCTTAAAGGAAAGTTCCACCCAAAAACTATCTTTTGGTATTTGTTTCATTAGTCCATAGTTGACAGTCCCAAAATGTTTTGCTTGTCAGCAATGAAGTTTTCAAGATATGTAACTTTCAAAATCCTCATACGGGGATGATTTCTGTATTTTGAAAGTTACATATCTTGAAAATGTGCCTTTACATACTACACCCAGCCAACATCACCTAGCCTATTTCAGTCAGTGTCTTCTACTCCTTCACCCTTCACACGCCCTTCCCTCTGACCCTACACCCCTACATTACAAGCAGTTTCCACTATCATCTTCCGAGCCAAGTCCAGTCACAGCTCCATTCCGAGGACTATACCTAGCCTGGCAGCCACTACTATTACTACTACTGCTGCTCCTTCACCCAATACCCATGTCTCTGGACCTATACCCACCCCTCACATCCCACTCTCACACCCCAGGTCAGGTTACCCACACCCTGGCCTGATTGCCCATCCTTGTTCCAGCTGCCCCCTGGTTGTCACCCCTGTCCCCTCAGACCCAACAGGCTATCCAGTGTGGTTCCGTTTAGTCAGGCTGGCAGGGCTGCAGTAACCAGAGCCTGCTCCTCTCTCTTTCTGTTGGAATGAGTCTCTCTCTCTCTCTTTCTGCCCCCCCCCTCTTCCGTTCTCTCGCTTTCACACTGTAGTGGTTAGAGCGTTGGGCCAGTAACCGAAAGGTTGCTGGATCGACTCACCGAGCTGACACGGTAAAAAATCTGTCGTTCTGCCCCTGAGCAAGGCCGTTAACCCACTGTTCCCCGGCCGCCGAAGAGGTGGATGTCGATTAAGGCAGCCCCCCCGTATCTCTGAATCAGGTGGGTTGGGTTAAATGCAGAAGATTTTTCAGTTGAATACATTCAGGTGGACTGACTAGGTATCCCCCTTTCCTGCTCTGTCTCTTTGTTTTCAGATTTTCTGCACTGTCTCCCTCTCTCTCTTACTCGTTCTCTTACTCGTTCTCTTATTCTCGTTCTCTCTTGCTCTCTGTTTCTGTTCTTCCCTTTCTCTTGATCTACCCTGTCTCTTTTACACACACACGAGCACACACACCCTTAGCAGGAAAATAAACATGTAGCTGAACACACACACACACACACACACACACACACACATACGTGTATAAACGTGCAGACACATATGCGCACACATTAGTTTTACTATCCTTGTGGGGACCAAACAATTTGATTCCTATTAAAAATCCTATTTTCCCTAACCCTTAAACCTAACTCTAATTCTAAGCCTAAAATAGCCTTTTTCCTTGTGGGGACCAACGAAATGTCCCCACTTTTCCTTGTTTTACTATCCTTGTGAGGACTTCTGGTCCCCACAAGGATAGGAAAACCAAACACACACACACACACACACACACACACACACACACACACACACACACACACACTCATCCCACTCCATCACTGCACCTAATAGGGTGTAGGCTGAGAGAAAGAGCCAGACTCCCTCCGTCAGCACAGTGAATCTATATTCATTCACTAGCTCCACCGTGCCCTAGAGACGAATGAACTAGAGAGAATCCATAGATCCAATAAGCCCACTGATCTATTGAGAAACCCTCGTTGGAATGGAATCTAGGAATCTATACTGCATGAGTCCCTCCCCTGCAGAATGGATTAGATAACCTGCTCGCTATGTCGTCCTAACGTTGTGGCTATCCGTTTGCCACTGCTGCCGTGGTAAGCATTTAGGTAATGCTGTTAGTGCAGCATAGATCGTTTCCTGGTTCTTCTTATCAGTAAATCACCTATTCAATCCTGATGTTCTAGCCTGTAGCAGTTCCCTTCAGTGGAAGCACCATACTTGTATGCAGCGAATCAAGAAGATTACATGAGAATGTCTTTGTGAAATATCACAGAGAAATACAGTCTTAGTTAATAACTCATACTTACAGTACAAATACAGTTGGGCTATTGGCTGTGTGGTAGCCTCCAAATGAACTGCATTAACCCTTGCAGCACCCCTTCCCTTTGGGTGGGAATGGAATGGCTGTGCTTGCTGCTCATTGGCTGGTGGACTGCCTGTTATCTGGAATGCCTCTCTCTCTGTCTGTCTGTTAGGAGAGACGGAGTGGAGATACCAAGCCATCATATAGGGAGGGATTAGGAGTGTGTGTGTGTGTGTGTGTGTGTGTGTGTGTGTGTGTGTGTGTGTGTGTGTGTGTGTGTGTGTGTGTGTGTGTGTGTGTGTGTGTGTGTGTGTGTGTGTGTGTGTGTGTGTGTGTGTGTGTGTGTGTGTGTGTGTGTGTGTGTGTGTGTGTGTGTGAGAGAGAAAGAATGAGATAAGATGGAGGAATAGGATGTGCAAGTGTGTGTAAGGAAGAGTGCATGGCTGTATGAGAGGGGAAATGAAAGTGTACGGTAATGCAGCATTGATCCTTGCTTGATATTTAAACCCTGTCTCTGCCTACTGACTGCTGATTGCAGTTTAATCTTAATGCTCCTGCTCTGATGCTCTCCCTGCTCTCTTAGCTGGAGTGGAGACCCTGGTGAGTGAAATGTTTAACCCAATCCCCACTCTTCTAATGCACGGTTCTCCAACTGGCGACCCCCGGGCTGAATTTGGCTCGTGGGTGGTTTGGTTTGGCCACCCAAGTTTTCTGAGGGGCGGGGGGGCATAATAGGTTGTAAAAACTTGGAGCTGATTTCTTGGTGTTATCTTAATTTAAGAAATCTGTTCCCAAGTATAATAGAGACACGTGATCATATACAAACGTAAGCAAGGTTTGAAATGATGTTTTAGTCAAACATCTGTTTTGGCTTTGGGCGGTCAATTATATATATTTTTTTAACTATGTTTACATTTCAGTAGAAGCTCTTATGTTAAGTACCTTGCTCAGAGGAACATCAACAGATTTTTCACCTAGTCAGCTCGGGGATTCAAACCAGTGACCTTTCAATTACTGGCCCAACGCTCTTAACCGCTAGGCTACCTGGCGACCCTGCCTGTTCCAGGCCCCCCGACCATCCGCTCAAGGAAAAATCGGCCCGCGGCTGAATCTTGTCAATGATCCCTGCTCTAATGTATGAGTGCAGAGCAGACCAGTAAGCTAGCAACCCAGTTTTGGAACAAGTGGTCGAAATAGTCGGAGGGTTTGTGAAATGTTAGTTCTAGTGGAAAGTGTTGATTTGCTAAGAATCGTCACTAATACCAATTCTCCTTTTCTTCAGAAGGGAGTTAGAATAACCAGTACAGGATTGGATTTCTAAGAACTGGACTCTCTGTTTTATATACCCCTGTATACAGTGGGGAGAACAAGTATTTGATACACTGCCGATTTTGCAGGTTTTCCTACTTACAAAGCATGTAGAGGTCTGTCATTTTTATCATAGGTACACTTCAACTGTGAGAGACGGAATCTAAAACAAAAATCCAGAAAATCACATTGTATGATTTTTAAGTAATTAATTTGCATTTTATTGCATGACATAAGTATTTGATCACCTACCAGCCAGTAAGAATTCCGGCTCTCACAGACCTGTTAGTTTTTCTTTAAGAAGCCCTCCTGTTCTCCACTCATTACCTGTATTAACTGCACCTGTTTGAACTCGTTACCTGTATAAAAGACACCTGTCCACACACTCAATCAAACAGACTCCAACCTCTCCACAATGGCCAAGACCAGAGAGCTGTGTAAGGACATCAGGGATAAATTGTAGACCTGTACAAGGCTGGGATGGGCTACAGGACAATAGCCAAGCAGCTTGGTGAGAAGGCAACAACTGTTGGCACAATTATTAGAAAATGGAAGAAGTTCAAGATGACGGTCAATCACCCTCGGTCTGGGGCTCCATGCAAGATCTCACCTCGTGGGGCATCAATGATCATGAGGAATGTGAGGGATCAGCCCAGAACTACACGGCAGGACCTGGTCAATGACCTGAAGAGAGCTGGGACCACAGTCTCAAAGAAAACCATTAGTAACACACTACGCCGTCATGGATTAAAATCCTGCAGCGCACGCAAGGTCCCCCTGCTCAAGCCAGCGCATGTCCAGGCCCGTCTGAAGTTTGCCAATGACCATCTGGATGATCCAGAGGAGGAATGGGAGAAGGTCATGTGGTCTGATGAGACAAAAATAGAGCTTTTTGCTCTAAACTCCACTCGCCGTGTTTGGAGGAATAGAAGGATGAGTACAACCCCAAGAACACCATCCCAACCGTGAAGCATGGAGGTGGAAACATCATTCTTTGGGGATGCTTTTCTGCAAAGGGGACAGGACGACTGCACCGTATTGAGGGGAGGATGGATGGGGCCATGTATCGCGAGATCTTGACCAACAACCTCCTTCCCTCAGTAAGAGCATTGAAGATGGGTCGTGGCTGGGTCTTCCAGCATGACAACGACCCGAAACACACAGCCAGGGCAACTAAGGAGTGGCTCCGTAAGAAGCATCTCAAGGTCCTGGAGTGGCCTAGCCAGTCTCCAGACCTGAACCCAATAGAAAATCTTTGGAGGGAGCCGAAAGTCCGTATTGCCCAGCGACAGCCCCGAAACCTGAAGGATCTGGAGAAGGTCTGTATGGAGGAGTGGGCCAAAATCCCTGCTGCAGTGTGTGCAAACCTGGTCAAGAACTACAGGAAACGTATGATCTCTGTAATTGCAAACTAAGGTTTCTGTACCAAATATTCAGTTCTGCTTTTCTGATGTATCAAATACTTATGTCATGCAATAAAATGCAAATTAATTACTTAAAAATCATACAATGTGATTTTCTGGATTTTTGTTTTAGATTCCTTCTCTCACAGTTGAAGTGTACATATGATAAAAATTACAGACCTCTACATGCTTTGTAAGTAGGAAAACCTGCAAAATTGTCAGTGTATCAAATACTTGTTCTCCCCACTGTATATATAAAACCTTCTGGGGAAAAAATATGCAAATAAGCACTGTTCCAAATGTTCAGTTACAGAATTTTGACCTTTCATTTGTATGGTGGAGTTATGTCACACGTGCAGCTAACAAAAACATATGGAAATGTCTGCTCTACCCAAAATTACAACCAATTAATTGCAGCATTACCGCAAAAATGGAAGAGGAAAGTGGAAGGGGTAAAAAGTAAGGAACTTGTTTGTTGGTCCTCCGTTAAAGAAAATTGTGATAAATAAAAAAGTATACCAGTTTCATTTAAGGATTAAAAAAATGACAGCCGTGCCATATAGATTGCAAAATAGTTGGAATCGGTACATCTCAAATATCTTCCTATGGCAGATGGTTTATGAACTGATACGCAAAACGACACCCGGATTAAAAAAATGATATTTTTCAATTTTTCAATTTTTATACAAAATTCTTGCAACCAATATAATGTTATTTATATGGGAGATACAACCTCCTCAGCTCTGCAGATTTCGCTGTGAAGAGACAGAATCATTAGATCATTTGTTTTGGTACTGTCCATATGTTGCTTGTTTTTGGTCGAAGGTCCAGGAATGGCTGAAGAATTGCAATATTTACCTGGAGCTGACTCTGCAGATAATACTACTGGGTGATCTGAAAAGTCATCGTCAATCGGTCAATAATATAATAATACTTTTAGCAAAAACATTTATTTTCAACTTACAATCTGCAGAAACAATAAGAATAGAAAGGTTCAGTACTTTTGTGAAACATCACAGCACAGCAAATAGAAATCCAAAATGGATGGTGTTAAGAGATTAGATGGGAGGGGTTGAATGGAGCTGAAGGTTGGGAGTAATAACAACTAATAACAACAAGATAACTCATGTAAAACATACTGTGCCCGTAAAATGTATATAGGTTCAGAACTTTTGTGAAAGAGGACAGTTTGAAATGGTCAATATATGATACGGTAAATAGAGAAATCAAACTGGATGGACATCAGACATAGATGGGAGAGGTCGAGGGTAGAGGAAGGGCAGGCGTAAAAGCAAACAAAATAGAACTATTGTAAAATAGACTGTCTATAAAATGTATATCGTAATAGTAAGCTGGAAGTAGAAGCCGAAGCGTTGTTGTTCACTAGTTTACTCCAGTTATGGCAGTGGTGGTAGTAATAAAGGAAAATATATATACATATATATTTGAAAGTGTGTGTGTGTGTATATACAGTATATGTATTTATATGTGTGTACAGTACCAGTCAAAAGTTTGGACTGACCTACTCATTCAAGTATTTTTCTTTATTTTGACTATTTTCTACATTGTAGAATAGTAGTAAAGACATCAAAACTATGAAATGTAGAAACCAAAAATGTATTAAACAAATCCAAATATATTTTATGTAGATTCTTCAAAGTAGCCACCCTTTGCCTTGATGACAGCTTTGCACAATCTTCGCATTCTCTCAACCAGCTTCACCTGGAATGCTTTTCCAACTTGTCTTGAAGGAGTTCCCACATATGCTGAGCACTTGTTGGCTGCTTTTCCTTCACTCTGTGTTCCAACTCATCCCAAACCATCTCAATTGGGTTGAGGTCGGGTGATTGTGGGGGCCAGGTTATCTGATGCAGCACTCCATCACTCTCCTTGGTCAAATAGCCTTTACACAGCCTGGAGGTGTGTTGGGTCATTGTCCTGTTGATAGTCACACTAAGCGCAAACCAGATGGGATGGCGTATCACTGCAGAATGCTGTGGAAGCCATGCTGGTTAAGTGTGCCTTGAATTCTAAATAAATCACAGACAGTGTCATCAGCAAAGCACCATCACACCTCCTCCTCCACGCTTCACAGTGGGAACCACACATGCGGAGATCATCCGTTCACCTACTCTGCGTCTCACAAAGACACGGCGGTTGGAACCAAAAATCTCAAATTTGGACTCATCCGACCAAAGTACAGATTTCCACCGGTCTAATATCCATTGCTTGTGTTTCTTGGCCCAAGCAAGTCTCTTCTTATTGGTGTCCTGTAGTAGTGTTTTTTACCCCCAGTAATTCGACCATGAAGGCCACAGTCTCCTCTGAACAGTTGATGTTTTATATGTGTCTGTTACTTGAGCTCTGTGAAGCATTTATTTCGGCTGCAATTTCTGAGGCTGGTAACTCTAATGAACTTATCCTCTGCAGCAGAGGTAACTCTGGGTCTTCCTTTCCTCTGGCAGAGTTCCTCTGTCCAGTGTTTGTGTTCTTTTGCCCATCTTAATCTTTTATTTTTATTGGCCAGCCTGAAATATGTATTTTTCTTTGCAACTCTGCCTAGAAGGCCAGCATCCCGGAGTCGCCTCTTCACTGTTGACGTTGAGACTGGTGTTTTGCGGGTACTATTTAATGAAGCTGCCAGTTGAGGACTTGTGAGGCATCTGTTTCTCAAACTAGACACTCTAATGCAGTTGTGCACCGGGGCCTCCCACTCCTCCGCATCTGTTTCTCAATTAGTCTAAAGGCCAGGTTATTGCTTCTTTAATCAGAACAACAGTTTTCAGCTGTGCTAACATAATTGCAAAAGGGTTTTCTAATGATCAATTAGCCTTTTAAAATGATAAACTTGGATTATCTAACACAACGTGCGATTGGAACACAGGAGTGATGGTTGCTGATAATGGACCTCTGTACGCCTATGTAGATATTCCATAAAAAAATCTGCCGTTTCCTGTTACAAAAGTAATTTACAACATTAACAATGTCTACACTATATTTATGATCAATTTGATGTTATTTTAATGGACAATTTTTTTTGCTTTTCTTTCAAAAACAAGGGCATTTCTAAGTGACCCCAAACTTGTGAACGATGGTGTATATTTGCAAAAAAATATGGGGGATTGGAAGTGATGCAGACAATTACATTAATGGAAGCTACAATCTATCTGTAATATTAAAGCTGATCTGCCCCCTAAAATAAATAAAAATAAGTATGGTTCAACCTTGAAATTCAACTTTGACCTTCCAATTCAAAGCTTTGAAGTATGGCACGTTTGCCATATTGCCAAGCCCTCTAACACAAGCAACCCTGGTAAACAACAGATCCAGGTGAAACTTCAAGTCTCTATCTCCTTTGATGTCAATTTCACACGCCATTTGATGTTATGGGAAGCAATTTACATGCCTTTCAAGAGCAGAACGTGCTTTTTGATGAATGTATCAAGGAAAGACACCCTGTCCGCTTGAATGAAATGGACTGTTGTATGGTGTTTTAGCTCCAGTGAGACTATGGGTGTTTTGTGGTTGTTGTCGGAGACTGTGTTTATTATGGTCTGGCTCTAGCTACGGGCGGGGGGACATTTGAAAAATGCTACATGCAAATCTCTCTGGTGACCTTCTTTTGCTTAGCAGCATTAGCTCTCAGGCTGTAGCTAAATCAGAGTCGGTTAAAAGAAAAATGGCTTTCTTCTTTATGTTCTGTTTTCTGGTCCCTAAACCATCTGATAGGACTGGGTGGAAAAGTAATGAGGTTTATAAGTCCTATCTAACTTTCATCGGTTTTAGTTGTTGAGGGCTAGCCTTAGACTGCTAGGTTGTGTCCTTCCAAAGTCAAATTGGCCTATTCCAAAATCAACATCTTTCCCTAGCCCTTGTCCCTTTGCAGATCTGCAAGAATTGAAAGGTATAAGCAACAGTTAAGGGTCAATCTAGCTTTCTATTGCGCTTACATCTATCTAATACTTTCAGATCTGACTGGAAGGGGAAGAAGGGGCTTGGTTTCCCACCGACCGGGACATACTATGTCTATTATTGCTATTCATGGTGTGGCAGGTAGCCTAGTGGTTAGTGATGGGCAAGTAACCGAACGGTTGTTTGATCAAATCCCCGAGCTGACAAGGTAAAAATCTGTCGTTCTGCCCCTGAACAAGGCAGTTAACCCACTGTTCCTAGGCCGTCATGGTATATTGGCTATATATCACAAACCCCTGAGTTGCCTTATTGCTATTATAAACTGGTTACCAATCTAATCAGAGCAGTAACAATAATGTTTTTGTCATACCCGTGGTATACGGTTTGATATACCACGGCTGTTAGCCAATCAGCATTCAGGGCTCAAACCACCCAGTTTATAAATGTACATACAACTAGGAATAAAGTGACTAGGCAACAGGATAGATAATTATTGTATTTATATTGGTTCTGGGTGTTCTTCCCCCTGCAAGACTCATCTCTCATTTGCTCAGTCAGGGCCAGTTCCGTGCATGCCTGTCAACTTTTCAAACCTAATTAACCACTAATCTCTCATATGTCAGCTAGAAGGCAGGAGTTGGAGGAACTTCAAGTTTCTCTCCTCTTTGTACCTGTTCCCAAGAGCTTTCGAGAGCCACCCAACCCCCAACCAGACATTAGACATCAAATAAATCACGCCCTCATTCTCGACAATCAGTGCCCTTCTGCAAACGTCAGCCGAGACAGGAAATTGAGAGTGGAGTTGAAGAGAATGACATGGTGTGGTAATTTGAACAAATAAAAAAGGTTTGCTCCTGCTGGGAGGGAAAGAGTGATGGACAGCGACGGAGGAAGGTCATGAATTTCCCTCTGTTGGAGCCAGAGCGCCGGTGAAGTCGTACATCTCAACAGTCGGGCGGGTACATCTGAAGAGTCAGACGTTGCTTTCCCTCTTTGTTTCTTTGTCTTCTTTGCTTGTTTAACAAACTGCACAGGTGACACACTAGGTTCATGCGAAGTTTCCTCCACATTGCTTCCGCGTAGCGCAGATCAAGGAGAGGAGATGCGGGGAGGAAGCTTATTGGTGGAAGCTTATATATGTATTTCTTTATGCAGGAAGAGTTAAGGAGGCTATGGTGTGTGATGTTTGGATGAGATGTTATTTTTATCATATATTTATTTATTTCACCTTTATTTAACCAGGTAGGCCAGTTGAGAACAAGTTCCCATTTACAACTGCGACCTGGCCAAGATAAAGCAAAGCAGTGCGACAAAAGCAACAACACAGAGTTACACATAAACAAACGTACAGTCAATAACACAAAATAAAATAAAAATTGAAAAATGTATGTACAGTGTGTGCAAATGTAGACGAGTAGGGAGGTAGGCAATAAATAGGCCCGAGAGACGAAAATAATTACAATTTAGCATTAATACTGGGGTGATAGATGTGCAGATGATGATGTGCAAGTAGAGATACTGGGGTGCAAAAGAGCAAGAGGGTGTGTAATAATATGGGGATGAGGTAGTCGGGTGTGCTATTTACAGATTGGCTGTGTACAGCTACAGTGATCAGTAAGCTGCTCTGACAGCTGATGCTTAAAGTTAGAGAGGGAGATATAAGACTCCAGCTTCAGAGATTTTTGCAATTCGTTCCGGTCATTGGCAGCAGAGAACTGGAATGAAAGGCGGCCAAAGGAAGTGTTGGCTTTGGGGATGACCAGTGCAATATACCTGCTGGAGCGCGTGCTACATGGTGACCAGTGAGCTGAGATAAGGCGGGGCCTTACCTAGCAAAGACTTATAGATTACCTGGACCCAGTGGGTTTTGGCGATGGATATGTAGTGAGGGCCAGCCAACGAGAGCATACAGGTCGCAGTGGTGGGTAGTATATGGGGCTTTGGTGATAAAACGGATGGCACTGTGATACACTACATCCAGTTTGCTGATTAGAGTGTTGGAGGCTATTTTGTAAAGGACATCGCCGAAGTCCAGGATCGATAGGATAGTCAGTTTTACGAGGGTATGTTTGGCGACATAAGTGAAGGAGGCTTTGTTGCGAAATAGGAAGCCGATTCTAGATTTAATTTTGGATTGGAGATGCTTAATGTGAGTCTGGAGAGTTTACAGTCTAGCCAGACACCTAGGTATTTGTAGTTGTCCACATATTCTAGGTCAGAACCGTCCAGAGTAGTGATGCTAGTCGGGTAGGAGGGTGCGGGCAGCAATCGGTTGAAGAGCATGCACTTAGTTTTACTAGCAGTTGGAGGCCACGGAAGGAGTGTTGTATGGCATTGAAGCTCGTTTGGAGGTTTATTAGCACAGTGTCCAAAGAAGGGCCAGATGTATACAGAATGGTGTCGTCTGCATAGAGGTGGATCAGAGAATCACCAGCAGCAAGAGCGACATCATTGATATATACAGAGAAAAGAGTCGGCCCGAGAATTGAACCCTGTGGCACCCCCATAGAGACTGCCAGAGGTCTGGACAACAGGCCCTCCGATTTGACACACTGAACTCTATCTGAGAAGTACTTGGTGAACCAGGCAAGGTAGTCATTTGAGAAGCCAAGGCTTTTGAGTCTGCCGATAAGAATGCAGTGATTGACAGAGTCGAATGCCTTGGCCAAGTCGATGAAGACGGCTGCACAGTACTGTCTTTTATCGATGGCGGTTATGATATCGTTTAGGACCTTGTGTGGCTGAGGTGCACCCATGACCAGCTCGGAAACCAGATTGCATAGTGGAGAAGTTACGGTGGGATTTGAAATGGTCGGTGAACTGTTTATTAACTTGGCTTTTGAAGATTTTAGAAAGGGATGGCAGGATGGATATAGGTCAATAACAGTCTGTGTGTAGAGTGTCTCCCCCTTTGAAGAAGGGGATGACTGCGATAGCTTTCCAATCTTTGGGGATCTCAAACGATACGAAAGAGAGGTTGAACAGGCTAGTAATAGGGGTTGCAACAATTTTGCCGGATAATTTTAGAAGAGAGGGTCCAGATTGTCTAGCCCAGCTGATTTGTAGGGATCCTGATTTTGCAGTTCTTTCAGAACATCAGCTGTCTGGATTTGGGTGAAGGAGAAGCGGGGGGGGCAAGTTGCTGCAGGGGGTGCTGAGATGTTGGCCGAGGTAGGGGTAGCCAGGTGGGAAGCATGGCCTGCCGTCGAAAAATGCTTATTGAAATGATAAATTATCGTAGATTTATCGGTGGTGACAGTGTTTCCTATCATCAGTGCAGTGGGCAGCTGGGAGGAGGTGCTCTTATTCTCCATGGACTTCAGTGTCCCAAAACCTTTTAAATTAGTGCTACAGGAAACACATTTCTGTTTGAAAGAGTTAGCCTTAGCTTTCCTAACTGACTGAGTATATTGGTTCCTGACTCCCCTGAAAAGTTACTTACTTATTGACGTTATTGTCCCCATGGGGAAAGTTTGTTGCAGGGTCATGTACACGTTTAAAGTGGCGTTTAAATACAAAACAAAATTGACAATACAACTTTCATAACAGTTACATACCAATAAAACATTTAAAAAAAGACTAGCCTGCTGGCCTTACTGAGTCGATAGGAACATTAGCACAAACTATTTAGGAGGGATATCACACCTGGCACAAATGATTGTCTAGTTGTGTTTTTCCTGCTCAGGTGTGCCCTATACCTGTGCCCAGAGGGGAGTAGTTCAAAGTCCGGGTACAGGGGGTGGCTTGGGTCTAAAATGATTTTGTGAGCCTTGCGGAGGGCCCTGACCTTAAAGATCTAATATCCAGGCCTGTCTGTTTGACTCCAAGTACCTTGCTTGCTGTGGTGATAATCCTTCTCAGCATATTTCTCTGGCTGACAGTGGCATTGCCAAACCAACAAACAATACAAAAAGTTAAAATACTCTCAATGAAACATTTGTAGAACAGAGTCAGTATAGTACAGTCTACATTAAAAGATCCCAGCTTTTTGAGAAAGTACAGTCTCGGTTGGCTCTTTTTGTAGATCAGGTCTGTACATTTACTCCACAGAAGCTTATTGTCCAAGAGGACACCCAGGTATTTGTATTCCTCTACAATCTCTATATTCTGACCTCTGATAGATGTTGCAGAGGTAGGTGTTGTACACTTCCTGAAGTCTATCCACATCTCTTTTGTCTTGTTGGTATTGAGGACCAAGTGTGATTCCTCACACCACTCTACAAAGTCATCTAGGACCGGGCCATGATGTTCCTTGATCAGCCTGTTGCATGATGACAAGGCCTCCCCCTTTTTCCTCCAAACATAACGATGGTCATTATGACCAAACAGTTATATTTTTGTTTCATCAGACCAGAGGACAGTGTCATCAGCAAACTTAAAAGTTGCATTCGATGCTAATGCAGAACGCCACAGGATGTTTTTGTGCTGGTCAAGTCTGGGGTGAACCAAGGGCTATATCTGTTCTTAGTTCTACATTTTTTGAATGGGGCATGCTTATTTAAGATGGAGAGGAAAGCACTTTTGAAGAGCAACCAGGCATCCTCTACTGACGGGAATATCAATATCCTTCCAGGATACCCGAGCCAGGTCGATTAGAATGGCCTACTCGCTGAAGTATTTTAGGGAGCGTTTGACAGTGATGAGGGGTGGTCGTTTGACCGCGGACCCAATACGCACGCAGGCAATGAGGTAGTGATCGCTGAGATCCTGGTTGAAGACCGCAGAGGTGTATTTAGAGGGCAGGTTGGTCAGGATGATATCTAAGAGGGTGCCCATGGTTACGGATTTAGGGTTGTACCTGGTAGGTTCATGATGGTAGGTTGATGATTTGTGTGAGATTGAGGGCATCTTGCTTAGATTGTAGGACGGCCGGGGTGTTAAGCATGTCCCAGTTTAGGTCTCCTAACAGTGGATACAGTTGAAGTCGGTAGTTTACATACACCTTAGCCAAAGACATTTAAACTCAGTTTTCCACAATTCCTGACATTTAATCCTAGTACAAATTCCCTGTTTTAGGTCAGTTAGGATCACCACTTCATTTTGAGAATGTGAAATGTCAGAATAATAGAGAATGATTAATTTCAGCTTTTACTTCTTTCGTCACATTCCCAGTGGGTCAGAAGTTTACATACACACAATTAGTATTTGGTAGCATTGCCTTTAAATTGTTTAACTTGGGTCAAATGTTTCGGGTAGCCTTCCACAAGTTTCCCACAATAAATTGGGTGAACAGAGCTGGTGTACCTGAGTCAGGTTGTAGTCCTCCTTACTCGCACATGCTTTTTCAGTTCTGCCCACAAATTTTCTATGGGTTTGAGGTCAGGACTTTGTGATGGCCACTCCAATACCTTGACTTCGTTGTCCTTAAGCCATTTTGCCACAACTTTGGAAGTATGCTTGGGGTCATTGTTCATTTGGAAGACCCATTTGCGACCAAGCTTTAACTTCCTGACTGATGTGTTGAGATGTTGCTTCAATATATCCACATAATTTACCTGCCTCATGATGCCATCTATTTTGTGAAGTGCACCAGTCCCTCCTGCAGCAAAGCACCCCCACAACATGATGCTGCCACCCCAGTGCTTCATGGTTGGGATGGTGTTCTAAGGCTTGCAAGCCTCCCCCTTTTCCCTCCAAATGTAACGATGGTCATTATGGCCAAACAGTTCTATTTTTGTTTCATCAGACCAGAGGACATTTCTCCAAAAAGTACGATCTTTGTCCCCATGTGCAGTTGCAAACCGTAGTCTTGCTTTTTTATGGCGGTTTTGGAGCAGTGCTTCATTGCTGAGCGGCCTTTCAGGTTATGTCGATATAGGACTTGTTTTACTGTGGATATAGATACTTTTGTACCTGTTTCCTGCAGCATCTTCAAGGTCCTTAGCTGTTGTTCTGGGATTGATTTGCACTTTTCGCAAAGTACGTTCATCTCTAGGAGACAGAACGCGTCTCCTTCCTGAGCGGTATGACGGCTGCGTGATCCCATGGTGTTTATACTTGTGTACTATTGTTTGTACAGATGAACGTGGTACCTTCAGGCATTTGGAAATTGCTCCCAAGGATGAACCAGACTTGTGGAGGTCAACAATTGTTTTTCTGAGGTCTTGGCTGATTTCTTTAGATTTTCCCATGATGTCAAGCAAAGAGGCACTGAGTTTGAAGGTAGGCCTTGAAATACGTCCACAGGTTCACCTTCAATTGACTCAAATTATGTGATTTAGCCTATCAGAAGATTCTAAGCCATGACATAATTTTCTGGAATTTTCCATGCTGTTTAAAGGCACAGTCAACTTAGTGTATGTAAACTTCTGACCCACTGGAATTGTGATACAGTGAAATAATCTGTCTGTAATCAATTGTTGGGAAAATGTATTGCGTCTTGCACAAAGTAGATGTCCTAACCGACTTGCCAAAACTATAGTTGGTTAACAAGAAATTTGTGGAATGGTTGAAAAACTAGTTATGTGAACTTCCGACTTCAACTGTAGATGGGGGTGATCAATTCACATATGGTGTCCAGGGCACAACTGGGGGCCAAGGGGGGGTCTATAACAAGCGGCAACAGTGAGAGACTTGTTTCTGGAAAGGTAGATTTTTAAAAGTAGAAACTCGAATTATTTGGGCACAGACCTGGATAGTATGACAGAACTCTGCAGGCTATCTCTGCAGTAGATTGCAACTCTGCCCCCTTTGGCAGTTTTATCTTGTCGGAAAATGTTATAGTCAGGGATGGAAATTTCAGGATTTTTGGTGGCCTTCCTAAGCCAGGATTCAGACACGGCTAGGACATCCGGGTTGGCGGAGTGTGCTAAAGCAGTGAATAAACAAACTTAGGGAGGAGGCTTCTAATGTTAACATGCATGAAACCAATGCTTTTACAGTTACAGAAGTCAACAAATGAGAGCACCTGGGGAATGGGGGTGATGCTGGGGCCTGCGGGGCCTGGGTTAACCTCTACATCACCAGAGGACCTTTGACAGCAAGGGCACTTATGTCGTTAGCTCTTTTGTGTTCATATTATTGGATTTAATATTTAATTGGGAATGTATTCAGCAGCATAGTACAAACACTAGCACATTCTGCAAGTCTACAGTTTTTTCAATTGTCGGATACCATTTCCCCCAGAGTCTCTCTCTTTCTCTTCTATCCATCCTCCCCTGTATGCTAAGCCCGTCCTTCATTCTCTCTCCTCCTCAGCCAAACATCTCCTGGCCCACTGTTCCCCGGAAGGCCGTCATTGTAAATAAGAATTTGTTCTGAACTGACTTGCATAGTTAAATAAAGGTTCAATTAAAAAAGAAAGTAATTATGGACGTCAACACGGCGACACTCCATCTTAACTCCTCCCACATTTACTGGATTGGTTGAACATTGCAGAAGAGAACCTCCCCTGACAGTTTTTTTCTTCTTCTCGTTAAGACCAGTATGTAGGGGATATAGTTTCAGGTGTTTTATTTTACACCTGCTAAGTTAGGTTACTTGTAAAACTAACAAAACAGTCAAACAACCCCCCCCCCCCTGAGCCTCCGTCGCGTCTCACCATCCCTCACCGGAATCCATTTGAGTTTCTGCTCCTATCACCCCCGACCCTCTGATTAGAGAATGAGAAAGTGTGTGTGTGAGAGAGAATGAGAGAGATTTATCAGAAAAACAACCTTGTCTCTGTAGCAGCCGGCCAGCATATTGAATAAGGTGTTTTTCTCACTCTACCTGCAGTTTTAATAAGGCTTTTTGTTTTCACTGCTCTAGCTATCAAAGGCCGTGTGTGTTCACATGCGTATGTACACACATGCAGTTGTGTATTTGTGTGTGTGAGAGAGCATGCATTTGTGTGTGTGTGTGCTAACCTAAGCCAGATCTGTTTGGGCACGCTCTCCTGACTCATCACCCCTTCCTATTCCAGTGTCTGTCAGGGGGCTTGTAAAAGTCAAGAGAAAGAAAGAAAGATGAAAGAAGTGAAAAGTCAGTTTTGTCTACCCTCCTCACTGAGTCCCAAAGCAGAGCTTCTGAATTCTAGGCATGGAACAGACCAGAGCCGGCTCCAGCAAGGTAAACCGGAGGCTAGCAAACAAATTTGAAGAATGGTGCTGTGTGCTTATGAGGGGGAAGTAGTTTGAAGAGCCGGTCTTCGCGGTCTCGCTCACCGTGTTCTAAAGAAAGACAGCTGGACGGGTTGAGAAGCACTCGAGAGGAGAAAAAACTGGGAGGGCGGGGTGTTGTTGTTGGGATATTGTCTCAAGGATGTGTGTCTGTCTGATTGAAGTGCCACATCTGAATAGGACCTATCAGCTAGAGAAAGCCACTGAACGCAGAAAGGGATGCTCTCTGCCAGCTGTTTGTTCCTCACACTGGAACTTACATGCTAGTGTGTGTGTGTGTGTGTGTGTGTGTGTGTGTGTGTGTGTGTGTGTGTGTGTGTGTGTGTGTGTGTGTGTGTGTGTGTGTGTGTATATATTAGTGGGGGAGAAGGAACACATGTGCTCTTGAATATATGTAAGTGTGGGCGTTTGTGTGTGTGTGTTTGTTTCCGTGTGTGGATACGAACGGTGTATTCTTTTGTGTGATGTGTCTGTGTGCGTGATCCTCTCCCCTGGAGATGTGGTGGATGAGTGCAGCCCAGCAGGCTAGTTCTTCCTCTGAGCTCTGTGTCTAATTAACTTTGCTACTAATTACAGCATCATGCAACCAGGAGCCTGTGTGTGTGTGTGTGTGTGTGTAGCAGGAAGGTACTTTTTCCTCTCGGTCTGTGTGAAAGATACAGATAATGTGTGTGTCTATATAAAAGTGTGACAGTTCTAGATTGAAGGACGGTTGTAGACTGAAGGACGATTATAGACTGAAGGACGATTATAGACTGAAATACGGTTATAGACTGAAGGACGGTTGTAGACTGAAGGACGGTTGTAGACTGAAGGACGGTTGTAGACTGAAGGACGGTTGTAGACTGAAGGACGGTTGTAGACTGAAGGACGGTTGTAGACTGAAGGACGGTTGTAGACTGAAGGACGGTTGTAGACTGAAGGACGGTTGTAGACTGAAGGACGGTTGTAGACTGAAGGACGGTTGTAGACTGAAGGACGGTTATAGACGGTTGTAGACTGAAGGAGGGTTATAGACTGAAGGACAGATGCTGTCATATTCAAGTTTTGTGAGACACAGATGTGTTGAATGTTTTTTCGACGGGTTGGCAATGGGTTGAATAATAGATCAAGCTGTTACAAACTATCAAAGCAGGACGTGTGTGTGTGTGTGTGTGTGTGTGTGTGTGTGTGTGTGTGTGTGTGTGTGTGTGTGTGTGTGTGTGTGTGTGTGTGTGTGTGTGTGTGTGTGTGTGTGTGTGTGTGTGTGTGTGTGTGTGTGTGTGTGTGTGTGTGTGTGTGTGTGTGTGTGTGTGTGTGTGTGAGAATGAAAGACAGATTCATGCACTCAGTGTGATGTGAAGAGCATGTACTGTATGTGTTGGATGGGCATGGTTCGCTAGCTAATCGAGTACTAACGTCCGTTCGGATATCCGTCTATTCACACTTTAAAAAAATAATGTGTTAGACCTATTTTAACAATGAAACAGCTTTGTCTAAATTAAATTAAATTGCCCATGTTACATTGTTACACACAAGGATATACCATGACATTTGAAATGCATAATTCAATCAAATAAACTTTAGAATGTAGTGTTTACAGTGCATTCGGAAAGTATTCAGATCCCTTGACTTTTTCCACATTTTGTTACGTTACAGCCTTATTCTAAAAAGGATTCAATCCTTCTTCTTTTTTTGAAAATGTATTACAAAAAAAACCCGGAAATATCACATTTACATACACTACTGTTCAAAAGTTCGGGGTCATTTAGAAATGTCCTTGTTTTTGAAAGAAAAGCAAATTTTTTTGTCTATTAAAACATCAAATTGATTAGAAATACAGTGGAGACATTGTTAATGTTGTAAATGACTATTGTAGCTGGACCGGGGCCTCCCACTCCTCTTTCTATTCTGGTTAGGGCCAGTTTGCGCTGTTCTGTGAAGGGAGTAGTATACAGTGTTGTACGAGATCTTCAGTTTCTTGGCAATTTCTCACATGGAATAGCCTTCATTTCTCAGAACAAGAATAGACTGATGAGTTTCAGAAGAAAGTTCTTTGTTTCTGGCCATTTTGAGTCTGTAATCGAAACCCACAAATGCTGATGCTCCAGATACTCAACTAGTCTAAAGAAGGCCAGTTCATTGATTCTTTAAATCAGAACAAAAGTTTTCAGCTGTGCTAACATAATTGCAAAAGGGTTTTCTAATGATCAATTATTTTTTTTAAATTATAAACTTGGATTAGCTAACACAACATGCCATTGGAACACAGGAGTGATGGCTGCTGATAATGGGCCTCTGTAAAAAAAAAAAATAATAATAATAATAATTGCCTATGTAGATATTACATAATAAATCTACAGTTTCCTGCTGCAGTAGTCATTTACAACATTAACAATGTCTACACTGTATTTCTGATCAATATGATGTTATTTGAATGGACAAAAAAATTGCTTTTCTATCAAAAACAAGGACATTTCTAAGTGACCCCAAACTTTTGAACGTGGTGTAACTTTTCGCACCCTTTACTCAGTACTTTGCTGAAGCACCTTAGGCAGTGATTACAGCCGCGAGTCTTCTTGGGTATGACGCTACAAGCTTGGCACACCTGTATTTGGGGAGTTTCTCCCATTATTCTCTGCAGATCCTCTCAAGCTCTTTCAGGTTGGATGGGAAGCGCCGCTGCACAGCTATTTTCAGTTCTCTCCAGAGATGTTCGATCTGGTTCAAGTCTGGGCTCTGGCTGGGCCACTCAACGACATTCAGAGACTTGTCCTGAAACCACTCCTGCATTGTCTTGGCTGTGTGCTTAGGGTTGTTGTCCTGTTGGAAGGTGGACCTTTGCCCCAGTCTGAGGTCTTGAGCGCTCTGGGGCAGGTTTTTATCAAGGATCTCTCTGTACTTTGCTCCGTTCATCTTTCCCTCGATCCTGACAAGTCTCCCAGTCACTGCCGCTGAAAAACATCCCCACAGCATGATGCTGCCACCACCATGCTTCACTGTAGGGATGGTGCCTGGTTTCCTCCAGACGTGATGCTTGGCATTCAGGCCAACAAGTTCCATCTTGGTTTCATCAGACCAGAGAATCTTGTTTCTCATGGTCTGAGAGTCCTTTAGGTGCCTTTTGGCAAACTCTAAGTGGGCTGTCATGTGCCTTTAACTGAGGAGTGGCTTCCGTCTGACAACTCTACCATAAAGGACTGATTGGTGCAGTGCTGCAGAGATGGTTGTTCTTCTCGAAGGTTCTCCCATCTCCACAGAGGACCTCTGGAGCTCTGTCAGAGTGACCATTGGGTTTTTAGTCACCTCCTTGGTCCTCCCTCCCTTCTCCACCAATTGCTCAGTTTGGCCGGGCGGCCAGCTACGGACAATTCCTTCGACCCCATGGCTTGGTTTTTGCTCTGACATTCACTGTCAACTATGGGACCTAATATAGATAGGTGTGTGTGTGCCTTTCCAAATCATGTCCAATCACTTTAATTTACCACAGGTGGACTCTAATCAAGTTGAAGAAACATCTCAAGGATGATCAATGTAAACAGGATGAACCTGAGCTCAATTTCAAGTCTCATAGCAAAGGGTCTGAATACTTATTTAAATAACATATTTATGTTTTAAAAATTTCTAAAAACCTGTTTTTTCTTTGTCATTATGTGGTATTGTGTGTAGATTGATGAGATTTTTTATTTTATTTAATCCATTTTAGAATAAAGCTCTAATGTGGAAAAGGTCAAGGGGTCTGAATACTTACGGAATGCACTGTTAGCATTGAGCTAATGCTGCTTCAGACATCACGTGGCTTTGACAGTAGACTACATTGTTTACATTTGCGCACTGTAAATGTAGCCTACAGTACTGAGAATGCACAAAGTGATTGTTTCATGTTAAAGCAAATGTTTCTATCTCATGGGCTATGGGTTATTATGTGTTGCGTTTTACATTTAAAGGCATTTCACTATCATAATGCATTTAGCCCTCTGGCGAACCCTGACAACAGTATGCTATTTTCCCAACTTCAAAAAGCGATTGGTCGACAGGCTAGGACCAATGGAGTGTCCACAAGACCTGACAGATCAATACAAAACACTCACCAGAAACCTTTTTGGGAAACAGAATCAGTTCAAATGCCCATCTGTAGTATGTGTCTGTGTGTGTTACTGCGTTTTTTATGTGGATCAGTGTCTGTGTGTATTTTGAGAAGGATACGTTTTTGTGTGTGTGTGTGTATGCGCAAGGTTGAACTGGGGCATTCTCCCCCCCCCCTCGAGGCCCCCATTATTAGTCAGATAATGCTAATTCTGCACACAAAAAAACCTGAGTTAGACTGGCCCACTAGGCTACAAATGGACCAGCCCATCTGGCATTTGCGCCTGTGTGTGTCCCCCTCTAGGTGTGAGCTCACTGTAAAAGACGAACAGTCAGCCATCAGACTGAGACAGATGTTCGAGTGGCTGCTGGTTGGCACCATAGCCATGGTGATTATAAGAGGGGGCTCGGTTAATTGGCTTGTGTTAGCCCTCTCTGCTGGCTCTGTCTGTCTGTCTGCTCTCAATGTCACCTTTTGCTCCCTGAAGAGGTGCTTTAATCAATGCAGTCTGTGGAGGTCTGTGTGTATGGGGGGGTGGCTAAATTAAGATCTGTCAGTCAAACAAAGAGTCTAGCTGTGCACGATTATATACCCCCACCTCTTGCACAGATTCACACACACACACCTGCAAGCAGTGTTGCGCACGCAAGAGTAACACACATATTCTATATTCTTAGCATAGTGTCGCTGTCAGATGAAAACCTTGTTATTCCAACTTTTCCAATTTGAAGTTTTGACATGTATTGAAAGCAGTAACTCCTTTCCCAAAACAAGATGTTGTTTTGTCATCCTGTGGAAGTACTGTGAAGGATATGATGTTTTTCGGGAAATTCATTTTCTTGACTGCTGAAGCCAGTTTGTCGGATTTTTCTACAAACGGCAGTTACAGTAGCTGTTGGCTTGTTTGTGTTTCGTTGTTCTGTAGAACGCAGTTTGTCAACCCAAATGGGGATAATGACGTCTCTACTCTAAAGGCTGTTGTTGTCATTGGTGCTGTGTATGGGTGAGTTAGGGGTTGCGGAAATGGATACAGGCAAGCGGTACTATTCTGTATTTGTATTTAAGTACAATGTTCGCATGAGTTGTCTGTTTGCTACACTCTTAGGAAAAAAAGGTGCTATCTAGAACCTAAAAGGGTTATTCGGATGTCCCCATAGGAAAACTCTTTGAAGAACCCTTTTTGGTTCCATGTAGAACCCTTTCCACAGAGGGATCTACCTGGAACCCAAAAGGGTTCTACCTGGAACTGGAAATGATTCTCCTATGGGGACAGCTCAAGAACCTTTTTTGGAACCCTTATTTCTAAGAGTATATATTACCAGTCGTGGCCAAAAGTTTTGAGAATGACACAATTATTAATTTCCACAAAGTTTGCTGCTTCAGTGTCTTTAGATATTTTTGTCAGATGTTACTATGGAATACTGAAGCATAATTACAAGCATTTCATAAGTGTCAAAGGCTTTTATTGACAATTACATGAAGTTGATGCAAAGAGTCAGTATTTGCAGTGTTGACCCTTCTTTTTCAAGACCTCTGCAATGCGCCCTGGCATGCTGTCAATTAACTTCTGGGCCACATCCTGATTGATGGCAGCCCATTCTTGCATAATCAATGCTTGGAGTTTGTCAGAATTTCTGGGTTTTTGTTTGTCCACACCCCTCTTGAGGATTGACCACAAGTTCTCAATGGGATTAAGGTCTGGGGAGTTTCCTAGCCATGGACCCAAAATATCGATGTTTTGTTCCCCGAGCCACTTAGTTATCACTTTTGCCTTATGGCAAGGTGCTCCATCATGCTGGAAAGGGCATTGTTCGTCACCAAACTGTTCCTGGATGGTTGGGAGAAGTTGCTCTCGGAGGATGTGTTGGTACCATTCTTTATTCATGGCTGTGTTCTTAGGCAAAATTGTGAGTGAGCCCACTCCCTTGGCTGATAAACACCCGCTCACATGAATGGTCTCAGGATGCTTTACTGTTGGCATGACACAGGACTGATGGTAGCACTCACCTTGTCTTCTCCGGACAAGCTTTTTTTCCGGAAGCCCCAAACAATCGTAAAGGGGATTCATCAGAGAAAATGACTTTACCCCAGTCCTCAGCAGTAAAATCCCTGTAACTTTTGCAGAATATCAGTCTGTCCCTGATGTTTTTCCTGGAGAGAAGTGTCTTCTTTGCTGCCCTTCTTGACACCAAGCCATCCTCCAAAAGTCTTCTCCTCACTGTGCGTGCAGATGCACTCACACCTGCCTGCTGCCATTCCTGAGCAAGCTCTGTACTGGTGGTGCCTCGATCCTGAATAAACTTTAGGAGACGGTCCTGGCGCTTGCTGGACTTTCTTGGGCGCCCAGAAGCCTTCTTCACAACAATTGAACCGCTCTCCTTGAAGTTCTTGATGATCAGATAAATGGTTGATTTAGGTGCAATCTTACTGGCAGCAATATCCTTGCCTGTGAAGCCCTTTTTGTGCAAAGCAATGATGACGGCACGTGTTTCCTTGCAGGTAACCATGGTTGACAGAGGAAGAACAATGATTCCGAGCACCCACCCTCCTTTTGAAGCTTCCAGTCTGTTATTCGAACTCAATCAGCATGACAGAGTGATCTCCAGCCTTGTCCTCGTCAACACTCACACCTGTGTTAACGAGAGAATCACTGACATGATGTCAGCTGGTCCTTTTGTGGCAGGGCTGAAATGCAGTGGAAATGTTTTTTGGGGATTCAGTTCATTTGCATGGCGAAGAGGGACTTTGCAATTAATTGCAATTCATCTGATCACTCTTCATAACATTCTGGAGTATATGCAAATTGCCATCATACAAACTGAGGCAGCAGACTTTGTGAAAATTAATATTTGTGTCATTTTCAAAACTTTTGTCCACGACTGTAGTACTATGTTAGGATAGGGTAAAAGGCAGTAGTATGTGTGATGTGTAAACATTTTGTGTAAGCTTAGGTTAGGGGTCAGGAGTTAGTAAACAGTAGTTTGTGTATTGGTGCTATGTAGGTCTAAGAGTTATGGGGTGGATAAAGTGAGTTAGGAGCGGGTAAAATTGTTGTGTGCTTAGTGTATTAATACTGTATAAGAGTGAAATAGGGATGAGTAAAGACAGTTGTTGTTGTGCTCGGTGTTTACCACCAGTCTCTGGGCTGGATGAATGTTCTAGAGAGCCTCTGGACCAGGGCCAGTCTGGCCACACTGGGCTCTGTGTGTGTTGGAAATGTGGAAAAGCCACAAACAGGACAGTCACTCAATAAGGCTGCAGGCTGCATGATGTGGCACTGACTAGAACAGGCCTGGGCAAAGGCCGGCCCACGACCTGATTTCAATACGGCCCACGGAATCATGCTCAGATCACATAAAGAATTTGCGATTTAGTAAAGTTTTGAAAAACGTATTTGTTATTCAAATTAAAAGCCCAATGAATACTCGCCTTAGCATAATGATTTAACTCCCACCGCTTGTGGGACATTTATTTTGAAGGCACGTACAAATAACTACTGCACGAGGACAGTGACTGACAGGCTGACACACACGTCACAGTTACAAATAGTAGCTAGCTAGAAATTGTGCAAAAATGTGTTTTTCAAAGAAAAGGAAAGTAGACAATGAATGTAGGGTGTTCCAGCAAGAGTGGACATTGAAATAGTTCTTTATTGAGGTATCAGGGAAAGCTGTGTGTTTAGTGTGCAAAGAGAGCATCGCTGTCTCGAAAGACTACAACTTGTCCCGACACTTCTAGACGAAGCATGCAGAGAAATATAGGAATATGTCTTCTGAGCAGAGGGCAAGTGCATCGAAAGAGTTACTTTCTCAGTTGCAAAAGCAGCAAGGACTTGTCACAAAACTGCATCCAGCAAACAAAGGAATTGCGAGAGCCACAAAATTCCTAAACATAGCAAGCCAGTCGCTGAGGGCGAATTCATTAAGGAATGTTTAATTGACTCTGCAGAAATACTTTGCCCAGAGAAGAAAGAGCTGTTTGAAAATGTTTCCCTGTCAAGATGAACAGTGACATGTGTGTTGAGGACATTGCAGAGAATATGGAACAACAGTTGAAAGACAAGGTAAAGGATTTCACCTGTTTCTCCTTGGCCCTGGATGAGAGCAGTGACGGCGTAGTTGTTGATATTCTTACAAGGCATAAGCCCAGACTTTGAAATTACAGAGGAGCTTGCTTCAGTGCAGTCAATGAAGAGCACAACCACAGGGAAAGATTTATTGGAGGAAGTTAATAAGTGTGTGGCAAAGCTGGGACTGAGTTTTGAAAACTTATCCAGTGTGACCACTGATGGGTGCCCAAACTTGACTGGAAAAAACGTTGGCCTTTTGAAAAGGATACAAGAACAGGTAGCTGAGCTGAACCCAGATCAGAAAATTATTTTCCTGCATTGCATTATCCATCAGGAGGTGCTCTGTAAATGTGTTCTGAAAATGAGCCATGTTGTGGATACAGTCACTAAAGTGGTCAACTTCATAAGAGCAAAATCTTTCAACCACAGGCAGTTTGTCTCACTGTTGGAAGAGACAGAGTCGGGTCATGCACATCTCGCCTCCCACAAAAACGTGAGATGGATGAGTTTGGGGAAGGTGCTTAAAAGGATGTGGGACCGGAAGTCGGAGATTGCTGAGTTGAAAGACAAATATGTAGATTTCCCTCAACTGCAAGATAAATAATGGTTGGCTGATTTTGCACCGTGGACTGAATTCCAAACTACAAGGGAAGGGCCTTTTTGCACACCAGATGTTCAGCCTTGTCAAAGCCTTCAAGGGAAAATGACTCCTCCTGACCCGCCATGTAGAAGCCAACAATCTCAGCCACCTTCCTTCCAACACTACTAGTCTGTTCCTTATCAGATGACCAGCGGGAGAAGTATACATCACTGCTGCTTTGAACGGTGAGTTTTCTCATCGTTTTGAGGATTTCAAAGTGTTGGAAAATGACATGCTGTTGGTTTCCTCTCCTTTCACCTTCAATGTGGATAACGCTACCACTGACCTGCAACTTGAGCTTATCGATCTTCAGTCTGATGCAGTTATTGGAGAACTATTCAAAACAATGTCACTGAGGTTCTATGCACCTCTCGATGAACAAATATTTTCAAAGATTAGGAGTCATGCTCAGAAGATGTTTGTACTGTTTGGATCGACCTATGTTATGTGAACAGACATTTTCAGTGATGAAATATAACAAGTAAATTCACAGATAATCTCTTACTGACTCTTACCTCTCAGCAATCCTGCGCATAGCGACGTCAGAAACTATACCTGACTTCACTGCTCTGGTCAATGCCGATCAGAGACTTCACTTCTCAAACTGATTGAGTAGTTTAAATGTAATGTTGAGCTCTCCCTTTCTTGTGTTTTTGTGCAGACCTGTTAACAAGAGTTCTGTCCGTGGTGCTGAATGCACAGTGTACTTTTCCCTCTGTGTAGTTCATTGCATGTTTTATAATGAAACTACCTACCAATTTGAGAAGGAAGTTGCCTATCTGGACGTGATTTACAGTAGATATATCTGTCAACACAGTCATACACATGATGTATAATCCTGTAATATGATTCTGGCCCGCGATGGCAAAAATATATTCTAATGTGGCCCTCCATGGAAAATAATTTCTGAGGCCTGGACTAGAAGGTGTGTGTGTGTGTGTGTGTGTGTTTGTGTACAGAGACAGCACCTTGTCAATCCAATATGACTTTCACAGACCATTCTAACCCCATTCCCACAGTATTTGGTCATAGGGCAGTTACTGGCCCTTAAAGGGATATTCCAATGATAAGGGCAGTAACTAGCCATTTTAAGGTTCGGTCTGGTTATACGGCAGTTAATGGTCATAAGTTAGTAGCTGGTCCTTAAAGGGACGGTCTATTAAGTACACAGTACCATTCTCTCCTCTATAGAGGGTGGTCACAGGGTCGGGTCACACACTAAAACACTGGACAGGAATTCCACTGAACATACAGTTGAAGTCGGAAGTTTACATACACTTAGGTTGGAGTCATTAAAACTCGTTTTTCAAGCACTCCACACATTTCTTGTTAACAAACTATAGTTTTGGCAAGTCGGTTAGGACATCTACTTTGTGCATGACACAAGTAATTTTTCCAACAATTGTTTACAGATAGATTATTTCACTTATAATTCACTGTATCACAATTCCAGTGGGTCAGAAGTTTAGATATACTTAGTTGACTGTGCCTTTAAACACCTTGGAACATTCCAGAAAATTATTTCATGGCTTAGAAGCTTGTGATAGGCTAATTGACATAATTTGGGTCAATTGGAGGTGTACCTGTGGATGTATTTCAAGGCCTACCTTCAAACTCAGTGCCTCTTTGCTTAACATCATGGGAAAATCAAAAGAAATCAGCCAAGTCCTCAGAAAATAAATTGTAGACCTCCACAAGTCTGGTTCATCCTTGGGAGCAATTTTCAAATGCCTGAAGGTACCACGTTTATCTGTACAAACAATAGTACGCAAGTATAAACACCATGGGACCAAGCAGCCGTCATACCGCTCAGGAAGGAGATGCGTTCTGTCTCCTAGAGATGAACGTACTTTGGTGCGAAAAGTGCAAATCAATCCCAGAACAACAGCAAAGGACCTTGTGAAGATGCTGGAGGAAACAGATACAAAAGTACCTATATCCACAGTAGTTAAAGCTTGGTCGCAAATGGGTCTTCCAAATGGACAATGACCCCAAGCATACTTCCAAAGTTGTGGCAAAAGGGCTTAAGGACAACAAAGTCAAGGTATTGGATTGGCCATCACAAAGCCCTGACCTCAATCCCATAGAACATTTGTGGGCAGAACTGAAAAATCGTGTGCGAGCAAGGAGGCCTACAAACCTGACTCAGTTACACCAGCTCTGTCAGGAGGAATGGTCCAAAATTCACCCAATTTATTGTGGGAAGCTTGTGGAAGGCTACCCAAAACGTTTGATCCAAGTTAAACAATTTAAAGGCAATGCTATCAAATACTAATTGAGTGTATGTAAACTTCTGACCCACTGGGAATGTGATGAAAGAAATAAAAGCTGAAATAAATCATTATCTCTACTATTATTCTGACATTTCACATTCTTAAAATAAAGTGGTGATCCTAACTGACATAACGGGGAATTTTTACTAGGATTAAATGTCAGGAATTGTGAAAAACTGTCATTTAAATGTATTTGGCTAAGGTCTATGTAAACTTCCGACTTCAACTGTACGTGATCCAAGGGAGAGCTAAACATTCCACTCATTCCTATGGGTGTGTGTGTGTGACGCTGAAATCAGAGGTCACACGGCGTAGCATGTCATATATACACTACATGACCAAAAGTATGTGGACATCTGCTCGTCAAGTATCTCATTGCAAAATCATGGGCATTAATATGGAGTTGGTCCCCACTTTGCTGCTATAACAGCCTCCACTCTTCTGGGAAGGCTTTCCACTACCTGCTGGAACATTACCTGCTTCCATTCAGCCACGAGCATCAGTGAGGTTGGGCACTGATGTTGGGCGATTAGGCCTGGCTCACAGACGGCATTCCGATTCATCCCAAAGGTGTTTGATGGGGTTGAGGTCAGAGCTCTGTGCAGGCCAGTCAAGTTCTTCCACACCGATCTCGACAAACCATTTGTGTATGGACCTCGCTTTGTGTCAGGGGCATTGTCATGCTGAAACAGGAAAGGGCCTTCCCAAAACTTTTGCCACAAATTTGGAAGCACAGAGTCATCTAGAATGTAATTGTATGCTGTAGCGTTAAGATTTCCCATCACTGGAACTAAGGGGTGATTCATCACTCCAGAGAATGCGTTTCCACTGCTCCAGAGTCCAATGGCGGCGAGCTTTACACCACTCCAGCTGATGCTTGGCATTGCACATGGTAATCTTAGACTTGTGTGAGGCTGCTCGGCCATGGAAACCCATTTCACGAAGCTCCCGACAAACAGTTGTTGCTTCCAGAGGCAGTTTGGAACTCGGTAGTGAGTGTTGCAACCAAGGACAGACGATTGTTGCTCCTAGACGTTTCCACTTCACAATAACATCACTGACAGTTGACCGGGGCAGCTAGAGCAGGGCAGAAATTTGATGAACTTGTAGGAAAGGTGGCATCCTATGACGGTGCCACATTGAAAGTCACTGAGCTCTTCAGTAAGGCCATTCTACTGCCAGTGTTTGTCTATGGAGATTGCATGTGTGTGTGCTCAATATTATACACCTGTCAGCAACAGGTGTGGCTGAAATAGCCGAATCCACTTATTTGAAGGGGTGTCCACATACTTATGTATGTACATATAGGTAGAGATAAAGTGACTAGGCAACAGGTTAGATAATAGACTGTTGCAGCAGTGTATGTGATGAGTGTATAAGTCAAATCAAACTTTATTTGTCACATGCGCCGAATACAACAATTGTAGAACTTACCGTGAAATGCTTACTTTACAAGCCCTTAACCAACAGTGCAGTTCAAGAAAGAGTTAAGAAAATATTTACCAAAAAACGAAAGTAAATAATAATAAAAAGTAATAAAATAACAATAACGAGGCTATATACAGGGGGTACCGGTACAGAGTCTGTGCGGGGGTACAGGTTAGTCAAGGTAATTTGTACAGTAAGTGTGTGTGTGGGGCGACATTGTGCCTGTGTGGGAGTGTCAGCGTTAGTGTGTGTAGGTAGAGTGCAGTGTGTGTGCATAGAGTCAAAAAGAGTTAGTGCAAAAAGGATCAATGCAGATTTTCCGGGTTGGTTAACTATTGAGCGGTTTTATGGCTTGGGGGTAGAAGCTGTTCAGGAGCCTTTTGGTCCCAGACTTGGTGCTCCGGTACCGCTTGTCGTGCGGTACCATAGAGAACAGTCTATGACGTTGGTGGCTGGAGTCTTTGAGAATCTTTAGGGTCCTTCCTCTGACACAGCCTGGTATAGAGGTCCTGGATGGCAGGGAGTCCGGGCCCCAGCAGTCTGATGCCGAGCAGTTGCCGTACCAAGCGGTGACGCAGCCAGTCAAGATGCTCTCAATGGTGCAGCTGTAGAACTTATTTGGGATGTGAGGGCCCGTACCATATCTTCTCAGCCTCCTGAGGTGGAAGAGGTGTTGTCATATCCTTTTCATGACTGTGTTGGTGTGTTTGGACCATGTTAGGTCCTTAGCGATGTGGACATTGAGGAACTTGAAGCTCTCGACCCGCTCCACTACAGCCCCATCAGTTTCCTGTAGTCCACGATAAGCAATTTTGTCTTGCACACATTGAGGGAGATGTTGTTGTCCTGGCACCACACTGCCAGGTCTCTGACCTCCTTCCTATAGGCTGTCTCGTCGTCGTTGGTGATCAGGCCCACCACCGTCATGTCATCAAACTTGATGATGGTGTCGGAGTCGTGCGCGAGCACGCAGTCGTGGGTGAATAGGGAGTACAGGAGGGGACTAAGCATGCACCCCTGAGAGGCCCCTGTGTTGAGGATCAGCGTGGCAGATGAGCTGTTGCCTACTTTCACCACCTGGGGGTGGCCCGTCAGGAAGTCCAGGATCCAGTTGCAGAGGGAGGTGTTCAGTCCCAGGGACTTTAGCTTTATGATGAGCATGAAGGGGACTATGGTGTTGAACGCTGAGCTGTAGTCTATGAACAGTATTCTCACATCAGTGTTCCTTTTGTCCAGGTGGGAAAGGGCAGTGTGGAGTGCAATAGAGATTGCGTCATCTGTGGATCTGTTTGGGCGGTATGCGAATTGGAGTGGGCCCAGGGTTTCTGGGATGATGGTGTTGATGTGAGCCATGACCAGCCTTTCAAAGCATTTCATGGCTACCGATGTGAAGGCTACGGGGCGATAGTTATTTAGACAGGTTACTTTGGCGTTCTTGGGCACAGGGACTATGGTGGTCTGCTTGAAACATGTAGGTATTACAGACTGGGAGAGGCCTGGGAGAGGTTGAAAATGTCAGTGAAGATACTACATGCTCCGAGTACCCGTCCTGGTAATCCGGCCTTGTGAATGTTAACCTGTTTAAAAGGTCTTACATCGGTTTCGGAGACCCTGATCACACAGTCATCCGGAACAGCTGGTGCTCTCACTCATGGTTCAGTGTTGCCTGTCTCGAAGTGAGAATAGAATGCATTTAGCTTGTCTGGTAGGCTTGTGTCACTGGACAGCTCTTGGCTGGGTTTCCCTTTGTAATCCGTGATAGTTTGCAAGCCCTGCCATATCCAACGAGCATCAGAGCTGGTGTAGTAGGATTCGATCTTAGCCCTGTATTGACGCTTTGCCTTTATCATCAGAGGCTGTAGAGGGATTTCTTATACGTTTCTGGATTAGTTGGCTTTAGCTCAGGGCTGATCTTGATTTCACACCAGTCTTTGTTGACAAAGAGACACACCCCACGGATCTTACCGGACGCTGTGGTTCTGTCCTGCCATGACTTCTCATGGAAAACCAGGCTAACTGTAAATGATCCTTGTCCAGCCATGACTCCGAAATGCATAGTATATCACAGTTCTTAATGTCCCACTGATCGGATAGTCTCGAACAGAACTCATCCAGTTTGTTCTCCATTGACTGCACGTTCGCCGTAGTCTCATCAATGTGCCCGCACGGCGACCTCCATGGCAACGTCCTTTCCTCTTCCGAGTGTCGAGGATTAGGGCCTGGTCCGAGGTGGGCAGTGTGTCCTGTGCCGAAGACTCATTGAAGTAGAAGCCTTCGTCCAGATTGAGGTGAGGGATCGCTGTTCTGATGTCCAGAAGATTTTTTTTCGGTCATAGGAAACAATGGTGGAAATATTATGTCCAAAAAAATGGTAAGATCAGCGTAAAATAGCAGAAATGGTCAGAAGCCCGTAGAACGGCGGCTAAGCATCCCAGCGCCATCTTCAGCTATGTGGGCTGAAGGATATCAATGACATAAACGTGTTTCGGCTGTTCCAGTGTTTGGGTAAGCAGAAAGGGCATTGAACATAAACACTGAGACACACACGCTCCATGACGCCGCTTCCCTTGCCATGGTCTCTAGGCTCTGCAGTTTATCTGTCCAGACTTTGTTTAAACAGGTGTCACACACTCAACACAGACGCACCTACTCCACATAATCCCAACAGATGCACACACACACAGCAGGGGGCCATTAAGACACACATTCAAGAAGGCGCATGCAAGCCTGGAGGTTCACCTCACACAGACCTGAGCGTTACCTAAAGCAGAGATCCATGATACTCCCTACAGTCCACAGGTAACCGCCATGACCTGACCGGCCCATGCCCAAAAGCAAATAATCTGTCTACTCCACATACAGTGAGGGAAAAAAGTATTTGATCCCCTGCTGATTTTGTTCGTTTGCCCACTGACAATGAAATGATCAGTCTGTAATTTTAATGGTAGGTTTATTTGAACAGTGAGAGACAGAATATCAACAAAAAAATCCAGAAAAACGCATGTCAAAAATGTTATAAATTGATTTGCATTTTAATGAGGGAAATAAGTATTTGACCCCTCTGCAAAACATGACTTAGTACTTGGTGGCAAAACCCTTGTTGGCAATCACAGAGGTCAGATGTTTCTTGTAGTTGGCCACCAGGTTTGCACACATCTCAGGAGGGATTTTGTCCCACTCCTCTTTGCAGATCTTCTTCAAGTCATTAAGGTTTCGAGGCTGACGTTTGGCAACTCGAACCTTCAGCTCCCTCCACAGATTTTCTATGGGATTAAGGTCTGGAGACTGGCTAGGCCACTCCAGGACCTTAATGTGCTTTTTCTTGAGCCACTCCTTTGTTGCCTTGGCCGTGTGTTTTGGGTCATTGTCATGCTGGAATACCCATCCACGACCCATTTTCAATACCCTGGCTGAGGGAAGGAGGTTTTCACCCAAGATTTGACGGTACATGGCCCCGTCCATCGTCCCTTTGATGCTGTGAAGTTGTCCTGTCCCCTTAGCAGAAAAACACCCCCAAAGCATAATGTTTCCACCTCCATGTTTGACGGTGGGGATGGTTTCTTGGGGTCATAGGCAGCATTCCTCCTCCTCCAAACACGGCAAGTTGATTTGATGCCAAAGAACTCCATTTTGGTCTCATCTGACCACAACACGTTCACCCAGTTATCCTCTGAATCATTCAGATGTTCATTGGCAAACTTCAGACGGGCATGTATATGTGCTTTCTTGAGCAGGGGGACCTTGCGGGCGCTGCAGGATTTCAGTCCTTCACGGCGTAGTGTGTTACCAATTGTTTTCTTGGTGACTATGGTCCCAGCTGCCTTGAGATCATTGACAAGATCCTCCTGTGTAGTTCTGGGCTGATTCCTCACCATTCTCATGATCATTGCAACTCCACGAGGTGAGATCTTACATGGAGCCCCAGGCCAAGGGAGTTTGACAGTTCTTTTGTGTTTCTTCCAATTGCAAATAATCGCACCAACTGTTGTCACCTACTCACCAAACTGCTTGGCAATGGTCTTGTAGCCCATTCCAGCCTTGTGTAGATCTACAATCTTGTCCCTGACATCCTTGGAGAGCTCTTTGGTCTTGGCCATGGTGGAGAGTTTGGAATCTGATTGATTGATTGCTTCTGTGGATAGGTGTCTTTTATACAGGTAAGAAACTGAGATTAGGAGCACTCCCTTTAAGAGTGTGCTCCTAATCTCAGCTCGTTACCTGTATGAAAGACACCTGGGAGCCAGAAATCTTTCTGATTGAGAGGGGGTCAAATACTTATTTCCCTCATTAAAATGCAAATCAATTTATAACATTTTTGACATGCGTTTTTCTGGATATTTTTGTTGTTATTCTGTCTCTCACTGTTCAAATAAACCTACCATTAAAATTATAGACTGATCATTTCTTTGTCAGTGGGCAAACGTACAAAATCAGCAGGGGATCAAATACTTTTTTCCCTCACTGTACATGCCAACTAGGCTGCATTAACCTTCAAAACAGGAAGCTTAGAATCGGCCAATAAGGGTATATCCATGGAAATAGAAGTCCACTGTTTTTTTTGTTAAATACTTTTCTTAGAAACGTACACATCTGTGGTACTGAGGTACCATGTTGCAATGAGTTTTTCCATTGCAAATGTGCTTACAAAAATGGTACAAAAGCACATCAGTTGGCCCCTATAATTCCAAGGTCTCAACAATTTCTTTATTTTTTTCATCTTAGCCACATACTGTGTACACAGTCCACAATCATAGGGTATCTCGTAATGACAAAAGAGAGATTGTTTACTTCTAAGAGCCTGTTGTGTTGCAATTGGCGAAATATGAGATTGTAGGGGTTTACGTGGCAAAGAAAAATATAATCTGTCTGCTATAAAGACTCCACCCTAATTCAGGATGTTCTTATATAGATTACTTGCATATTTGAAGGATTTAATCAAGACCCACAATGCAGCAGTGTCTAGTTTTTCTTCCACATTATAATCTGCCGGATCTCAAGACGCACACACACACACACACACTGATCTATCTTCACACGCCAGCGCAGATATAGGCACACGCAGATCTGTGGTACCCCACATACACACATCTGTACTGATCCACACATACAAACAAACACTTCCGCACTGAGCCACACACACTCCCCTACCTCCCAGGGGAGTGTGTCAGGGCCCTAACTGATTAAAGCGTGGCATTGGTTGGTGGCTCTGTCAGCGTCATGGAACACAGGCAGTTGTGTGGATGGCCTGCCACCCATTTCCCAGGTGACAGATTCTCTTACGTGTACATCTGCTGTGGACCGAGTTCTTGCCCCCCCCCAGCAATAAGGCATCAATAATAATAGTAGCCGGGTTGGGTAGGTTACTTTTTAGAAATGTAATCCGTTAGTTACTAGTTTCCTGTCCCAAATTGTAATCAGTAATGTAACTTTTGGATTGCCCAAACTCAGTAACGTAATCTGATTACATTCCGTTACTTTTAGATTACATGTCCCTTAAGAGGCATTAGAAGAAGACAAAACTGTATGTTACCAATTGAATGACATCTATTGTAGGATACATCAATGTTAAAGTTTACATAGCTGGCCATATATGGATGTTAAATGTTACTCTATGGGTTGGTTATGTAGGCTTCTTCTGACCCATCGCTTTCTGCTACTGTACATATAATACTGTACATATAATACTACGATTAAATTAGATCTTTACATTAAAAACCAAAGTCTATCAGAATTCCAGTCATTCCAATAAATGTTACACCCCTTGATCTTCAAGAATAGGACTTGGAAATATGGAAGTATAGATTAGCAAAAATGGTTTTACCTAAACATAACCCCACAACTAAGGATTTATTAGCCAGCCTTACGCTGTTGTTGTTATGGAGGACTGATTGGGCTCCTTGATTTGAAAAATAAACGTTGTGCTCATGGAATGGCATGCTTTGAGCACTACTGAAAATGGCTATTTTACATGTGAAAAATGAATGCCATTTGCTATAGGCCTATTGTTTACCTTTTTGTTGGTGACACTTCGATATCTTGATAATATGCAGCTGTTTTAAAGGGATAATCCACCAATGAAACAATAATAAAACAGTTGCCCGCCTCTGTTTTTGGTTTAAAAAAAGGGATGGTCCTGGAGAAATATAACGACTCTCAGATTAATACACAGAACTATGGATGCAAGGACTGACCATCCATGATATCAAAATTGATTGTTTTAACCATGTTATGAGGCTATATAATGTGTATTTACATTTACTTCATTCACAAACATTGGATAAAAACAAGCTTATATTTTGGGTTCTCATGGAGTGTGACAGTTGAACTAAGCTCATGAGGCATTTATAAGTTATGTTCTTCAAGAATCAACAGATACACAGTACCAGTCAAAAGATTGGACACATCTACTCATTCCAGGGTTTGTCTTTATTTTGACTATTTTCTACTTTGTAGAATAATAGTGAAGACATCAACACTATGAAATAACACATATGGAATGATGTAGTAACTCCAAAAAGTGTTAAACAAATAAAAATATTTGTTATATTCTTCAAAGTAGCCACCCTTTGCCTTGATGACAGCTTTGCACACTCTTGGCATTCTCTCAACCTGCTTCATGAGGAATGCTTTTCCAACCGTTCCAATCATTCCCACATATGCTGGGGCACTTGTTGGCTGCTTTTCCTTCACTCTGAGGTCCAACTCATCCCAAACCATCTCAATTGGGTTGAGGTCGGGTGATTGTGGAGGCCAGGTCATCTGATGCAGCACTCCATCACTCTCCTTCTTGGTCAAATAGCCCGTACACAGCCTGGAGGTGTGTTGGGTCATTGTCCTGTTGAAAAACAAATGATAGTCCCACTAAGCGCAAACCAGATGGCATGGTGTATCGCTGCAGAATGCTGTGGTAGCTATGCTGGTTAAGTGTGCCTTAAATTCGAAATAAATCATGACAGTGTCACCAGCATTGCACCCTCACACCACCTCCATGCTTCACGGTGGGAACCACACATGTGGAGATCATCTGTTCACCTACTCTGCGTCTCACAAAGACACGACGGTTGGAACCAAAAATCATACATTTGGAGTCATCAGATCAAAGGACAGGTTTCCACCATCTAATGTCCATTGCTCGTGTTTCTTGGCCCAAGCAAGTCTCTTCTTCTAATTAGTGTCCTTTAGTAGTGGTTTCTTTGCAGCAATTCGACCATGAAGGCCTGATTGACGTAGTCTCCTCTGAACAGTTGATGTTGAGATGTGTCTGTTACTTGAACTCTGTGAAGCATTTATTAGACTCAGAATGTGTTTAATGTCACTCATTTTGTTGGTGGAGGGCTGGGCCAGTCACACCTCTCGCAGCCTATGCATAGCTCTGCCTGCAGGGCTGTGGATCCTCCAGGTGTGGGTCTGTGGTGGGGGGGAGGGGTGTGGTAGGCCTCGTCTTTGCCGGTCTGAAGCTGGGCTGGGGTGGTCTTTGTTGCGCTGGCTGTAGTGGGCGTTGAGGTTGGTGGTGCTGTGGCCATGGATGGGGGGGTCCAGGATGCTGGTCCGGGGTGTTGTCTCTGATCTCGAGAGGGGGGGGGGGGAGATTGCTCCGCTGTTCCTGGGTGGAGAGTTTGGGCTGTAGTTTAAAGCAATGTCCTTGAGAGTCTTGGCAAGGTTGTGGACTGTCTCCCTGTACAGGTGAACATGGTCATAGAGACAGTCCAGATTGAGGGTGGGATGGTGGGCCAGGTGTACATTGGGTCGCAGGGCACAGTCCCATGGAGAGACTGCGGTTTATTCTTTGGTTTGTGGCAGGGTGGAAGTCCTTCCTCTGTAGAAGGGTTGACACCACGATCCTGGAGTTGGGGAAGATTGCGGAGGCCTTCTCAATCACTCCCCGTAGTGAAGTCGCCACCCTCTCCTGCTGAGCACGCAGGTCGTTGCTTCCGGTGTGTATGATTATGTGGCTTGGGGACCCGAGCTGGGCCTTATCAAGCAGCTCCATGGCCCTCTGCGTTGTTGGGCACCACACCTTTCTCCTTTTGTGTCTAGGGAAAAGTTTATTCTCCTGAACAAACTTCCCATTTGAGTCCAGCAACAGGGCAATGTCAGACAGTGTTTCTTCTGGGGTAGAGGGGGGGCTTGTCTGTGCCGGTGCTGCTGTCAGTGGGAGGCTGTTCTGTGGGCTGGGGGGAGGTATGCAGCAGGCAGGGCTGGGGAGGCCTGGCTGGTTGGGGTGGGCTCCTCTGCGGTGTGAGGGCAGGTCACAGGGTGGTGCCCTAGCTTCTCCTGCAGCCTGTCCTCTGTTCTCTTTCTCTCCTGCAGCTCCTCTCTTAGTGTGGTCAGCTTGTTATTACTGCACTGCCTGTCTTTTTGGAGCTCTCTCTCTCTCCTTCTCTCCCGCTCTCTCTCTCTCTTTCCAAGATGAATGGTTCGTGTTGATGACCCCTACAGAACAACACATCTGCTTCGTGCCCATCACATACGTTCTTTTTGTTCCTCTGTCCTTCTCTGCCGTTCATTTCTCTGCTTCTCCCAAGTCTGCACACGTCTAGATTGACTGAGTCGTTGTTTATTGCGCAATATCTCTATTAAATAAGCAGCAGGAGCGCCGATCTAGGATCAGGTCATGTATTCTTACTCATTATGACAGTAAAGGCTAAACTGATCCTAGGCCTACTGTAGATCAGCACTCCTACTCTGAGATTGTTTAATGGTACTGCTGGCCCTGGCTGGTGGAGTAGCTGACGCAATCAAAGAGGGGGAGAGGGGGAGAGAGGTTCAAACAACCACAGATGTTTCTGATGAAATGAGAATCGGAATGAATAGTAGCTGTATCTTGAGATGTTTCCATAAAACGCAGCCAGTCTATTTTCTGTGTGTAGTCGTTAAAGTTCGGGTCAACTCCATGTCGAGTCAGGAAGTGAATCGAAGTTCATTGTGTCTTTTTTTGTTTCGGGAGTTTACAATGCTTGACTCACGAGTGGACTTGACCCGTTTCTTTATTTTTTTTATTTTTTTTACCAGGTAAGTTGACTGAGAACACATTCTCATTTACAGCAACGACCTGGGGAATAGTTACAGGGGAGAGAAGTTGGGATGGATGAACCAATTGGAAGCTGGGGATGATTATGTGACCATGATGGTATGGGAATGTAGCCAGGACACCGGGGTTAACAACCCTACTCTTACGATAAGTGCCATGGAATCTTTAGTGACCACAGAGAGTCAAGACACCCGTTTAACGTCCCATCCGAAAGATGGCACCCTGGACAGGGCAATGTCTCTAATCACTGCCCTGGGGCATTGGGATATTATTATTATTATTTTTAGACCAGAGGAAAGAGGGCCTCCTACACTACTTCCAGCAGCATCTGGTCTCCCATCCAGGGACCGACTAGGACCGATCCTGCTTAGCTTCAGAGGCAAATCAGCAGTGGGATGGTGTGCTACTGACTTGAATTGGAGTGAAAGTAGACCCAATTCTAGTGACTGAGGTATCAACGTCTATCTCTTGCTATTATAAATTGATGTGTATTTACCATGTTATCACTAAGTACCCAATAGGAATGTTGCAGATAATGTTTTAGTACTTTAGTACAGATAATGTCAAAATACTACTACCTACGGTATGCAATGTGCTCATGCTTTGCTTCCTTAGTGTACAACTTGAAAGCGGCGGCACTAAGTGACAGTCAGTCAGCTCTTATTATACCTCCACCTGTGGATGGGCGCTCCAACTTCCATCAACGATTGTTCGTACAGCTGCTCCTGTGTTGTAGAGGTGGCTTCGTTTGTATGATGCCAAAATAGGCCTAATGAATAGTCCTTTTAAAGCCGGCGCAGTCATTGACTGGTCAATTATGGTCTATCTACTATTATGCTCTATTGGGTTTGAGGTCTATAGGTGGTCTGCTAACGATGACGGGCCTGTTGACTTTGCTCTGGTTTGGTGTGGTTTTAGGGGTTGAGTGGTTTTTAATGTGTAAGGAGGATTGCAGACAGCTGTTGGTTTCTGTCAAGACGAGGGACTCGGGGTAAAGAGCGTCTAGCTTTGTTGTTTTTCAAGACCTTGGACACACACACACACACACACACACACACACACACACACACACACACACACACACACACACACACAGGCTACTCAGAAAAATGCAAACACCCATAGACGGAGACACATTTTGTCTCACACAATCGCGCTCGCGCAGACAGGCACGCACACACACACACACACTCCACGGTGTTGTGCTGTGTGAGCCTGCAACACTTATTTATTTGCGAGCAGCAGGGGAAAAAACTGTCAGTGATGTGTAAATTCACTATAAATTATTCAACACCGTTTCCATCACCCAAAAGACGGACAGTTTTCTAAATTCTCTCTGTCCGTCAACCTCCCCATATCTCCCCCCCGCTCCCTCTCTCCCTGTAACAGATAAACCGGCTACAGACGGTCTGCTTTCTCTTTTGTAGTCTCCAAGTCTGTGATGGACATGAGAGATAGAGCGTTTAAATCTAATGGAAAATGAAAATAGCGAAGGGTGGGAAGCAAGCAGGCAGCACAGCCCCCCCCCCCCCCCCCTCCGATTTTGACTCCTGGCCAATCTAGTGGAAATTGCTCTGCCTCCAGGGCAAGATTCATCCTAATAGACCTGCTTCTCTTTCCACAATCTCTCTCTTTGCCCCTCTCCACCTTTTGTGCAGACCACAGGAGGCTGGTGGGGAGGAAGGCTCTCAATAAAGGTATCAAACACATGGAAACCATGTGTTTAATCCCATTCCGTTCCAGCCATTACTATGAGCCCGTCCTCCCCAATTAAGGTGCCGCCAGCCACCTGTGGTACAGGGCCCCCGATCTCTTGCTCCCTCATCCAATCTGCCTTTCTTCCTGTCACTCTCTCCCCTCCTCCATGTCGGCTCTGTACCTCACTCTCCCTGTTCCCCACCTTTAGCACAGACCCCTCTGATTGTTTTTGTTCTCCTCTTCCTCTTGTCACAGAGGGACTGTGCTTCTGCGCTGCTCTACACTGTCTGTTCTTTCAGCCTAATGGACAGCTGTGGTCTCATTTCTATATTTAACATCCTATGATGAAGTTTCTCATACTCTCAGCCCCGTGTGTGTGTGTGTGTGTGTGTGTGTGTGTGTGTGTGTGTGTGTGTGTGTGTGTGTGTGTGTGTGTGTGTGTGTGTGTGTGTGTGTGTGTGTGTGTGGTTTTGTGTGTGCTGGGTTGAGGAGTTGTGTCTAGGTGCGTGTGTCCGTGTGCTGGTTGGTGTATATGTTTATCTAGGTGTGTGTGTCTGTAGTTTTGTGTGTGTGCTGGGATGAGGAGTGGTGTCTAGGTGCGTGTGTCCGTGTGCTGGTTGGTGTATATGTTTATCTAGGTGTGTGTGTAGTTTTGTGTGTGTGCTGGGATGAGGAGTGGTGTCTAGGTGCGTGTGTCCGTGTGCTGGTTGGTGTATATGTTTATCTAGGTGTGTGTGTGTGTGTTGGGTTGAAGAGTAAGTAATAGTACTAAGGGATCAGCTGGTGGTCTGGTCATATCAGTCCAGATTATAGAGCTTAGTCCTTTATCCACATCTCACTGTAATTAACAAAGAGAGAGAGAGAGAGATAGGGGGGAGGGAGTGCTGGAGAGAGAGAGAGAGAAAGTGAGATGGAGAGATGGAGAGGGGTATTAAAAGAAGCACGCACGGACGTGTGTACACACACACACACTGATCCCCCCCCCCTCCCCCTCCACACAGACACCAACCAAGAGAGGAGAGTGGATTGTGTGTAATGACAGAGTGTGCTAGTGGACTGTGTATTTGTGTACATGATTGTACATGTGGACCTAAGTACTATGTCCAGAACAAATAGCAGTGAGGATATGAACCGAAGCGCTGTGTGGCTTATACTAGAGAGCAGTTACAGTTCAAGACCTCTATAATATCCCAATTTGTGGGTCGACTATACAGACTGGGCGGGATCCACCGGGGGCGCTGGACTGGGTATGTGACACATCTGCCTGCACAGTGGTGAATCGCTCTCCACCATATATTTAGGTCAGAGGTCGACAGAAGAAATGTCGGGCCCTATGAACGCGTGTGCAAATTCATGCACGTTTGTGTGAAATGTGGTGCAAAGGATGTGTGTGTGCAATGAGGTTGTCATACGTAGCCTATGCGATATAGCTTGTGTTCTACGCTGGAGCTCCTATGTGTTACTAAATCCACGGTTTTAGTCAGGCAGTGCTAAACACGTAGTGGCAAAGGTCTTTACTTTATGTAACTTTATGTAAATAAGGAGTAATTCACTATATAAACATCCAAGGGTCACATTGTACATTTAATTTGAACATCCACCACTAATATGGATGGTAGATGGTGTTATATTGTGTAATGTATGTGTGGATACTATCCAATTCAATATGACTTTATTATCCCTCATGGGGGAAATTGGCTCCATCTTTACTTGCAAAAAATAAAAAACTACAGAGGAACACATTGCAATCAGCGTAGCTCCGCGATTAAAATAATCGCAGAGGACTAACGGGCAGTATCAAGAAATACCGTAGTTTCAGAAACATCCATAGCAGATATCCTAGAGACTACACACGGAATTGAGCTAACTTCGACTCGGTCGTATCTCCGTTCCTTCTTAGATGTTGATCATTAAAATCATTTGAAGAAATAATTATGATGCATCATTTCCCTTTTTTAGAGGAATGACGTAAAAGGAAATCAAAGTAATACACATATTTTTTAAAAAGAAGATACTGTCTCAGCTTTGATATTTTGGCTCGCTGTTGTTGTTGGCCGTCTGAGTGATGCATTGAGTAATATACAAACCATAGACATGGTGTGTGTCAAGGGAAGATTTGGTCGACAGAGAGATAGATGGGGGGGGGGGTGAAGGGAGGGATGGAGAACATGAGACAGGCTTATCTGTCCGTCTGCTGCAACTGTCGTACGGGGGGGGGGGCATCCATAGAAAAAAACCTGTACAAGATGGGATTAAACATCTGCACACACCGTAGACTTACACGCAGCAGGAGAGGATGCCCTGCCACGTGCACACGTACAGTACAGACATGCACGCAAACACACGCCGAGCAAGACATGCACCTGTCACTCTGAAAGTTTGAGTGATGACACACGGCGGCCTATTGGCATTTTCCGTTTACGGTGGAGAGCGAGATGAAGGGGGAAGAGAGAGGAGGGATGGGGGATGGAGGGAAAAAGAGGTTACATTTTAGGGATGTTGTTACTGCTATAGTAAGGCATTACTAGCATGGGGACTGACTATCCTACTCTCTCTCGCTCTCATATGTAAGAGAGTACTTGGAGAGCTCATTCCTCCTCACATTGAAACCTGAACTGCCTATTAAACCTCTCTCTGCCTCTCTCTATATCTCCCTGTCTCTCTCCCTGTCTCTTTCTGCCTCTCTCTGTCTCTCTCCCTCTCCCTGTTTCTCTGTCTCTCTCTCTGCCTCTCGCTCTCTCTCTCCCTGTCTCTCTGCCTCGCACTCTCTCTCCCTGTCTCTCTGGCTCTCTCTGCCTCGCTCTCTCTCTCCCTGTCTCTCTGGCTTTCTCTGCCTCTCTCTCCCTGTCTCTCTGCCTCGTGCTCTTTCTCCTTGTCTCTCTTGCTCTCTCTGCCTCTCGATCTCTCTCTCTCCCTGTCTCTCTGGCTCTCTCTGCCTCGCGCGCTCTCTCTCTCCCTGTCTCTCTGGCTCTCTCTGCCTCGCGCGCTCTCTCTCTCTCCCTATCTCTCTGGCTCTCTCTGCCTCGCGCGCTCTCTCTCTCTCCCTATCTCTCTGGCTCTCTCTGCCTCGCGCTGTCTCTCTCTCTCCCTATGTCTCTCTCTGCCTCTTTCAGTCTCTCTCTGCCTCTTTCTCTACATCTTTCTCTCTCCTGTCTCCCTATCTCTCTGCCTCTTTCTCTCTTTCTCTCTGCCTCTCCCTTTCTCTCTGTCTCGCTCTCTCCCTGTCTGTCTTTTTCTGCCTCGCTCGCTCTCTCTCCCTGTCTCGCTCACTTTCTGTCTCGCTCCCTCTCCCTGTCTCTCTTCCTCTCCCTGTCACTCTGCCTCTTTCTCTCTCCCTGTCTCTTTCTCTCTCCCTGTCTCTTTCTCTCTCCATCTCCCCCTGTTTCTCTCTGCCTCACACTCTCTCTCTCCCTGTCTCTCTGCCTCACTCTCTCTCTCTGTCTCTCTCTTTTTCTGCCTCGCTCTCTCTCCCTGTCTCCCTGTCTCTTTCTGCCTCACTCTCTCTCTCCCCGTCTCTTTCTGCCTCGCTCTCTCTCTGCCTCGCGCTCTCGGTCCCGGTCTCTCTGTCGCTCTCTGCCTCGCTATCCCTGTCTCTCTGTCACTCTCCACCTCTCTCTCCCTGTCTCTCTGTCTCTCTCTGCCTCACTCTCTCTCCCTGTTTCTTTCTGCCTCTTTCTCTCTCCCTGTCTCTTTCGGCTACTCTCGCTGTCTCTCTCTCCCTTTCTCTCTGCCTCGCTCTCCCTCTCCCTGTCGCTCTGCCTCTTTCTGCCTAGCTCTCTCTCTCTCCCTGTCTCTTTCTGCCTCTCTTTCTGCCTCTTTCTGCCTCTCTCTCTCCCTGTCTCTCTCTGCCTCTTTCTCTCTCCGTCTCTCCCCATCTCATCCCTGTCTCTTTCTGCCCCTCTCTCTCCTGTCTCGGTCTCTTTCTGCCTCTCTTTCTCTCTGCCTCTCATTCTCTCTGCCTCTCGTTCTCTCTGCCTCTTTCTCTCCCTGTCTCTTTCTCTCCCTGTCTCTTTCTCTCCCTGTCTCTTTCTCTCCCTGTCTCTGTCTCTTTCTGCCTCATTCTATCTGTCGCTGTCTCTCCCTGTCTCTCTCCCTGTCTCTCTGCCTCTCTCTCTCTCTCTCCCTCTGTCTCTCTCCCTGTCGCTCTCCCTGTCTCTCTCTCTTTCTGCCTTGGTCTTTCTCTCCCTGTCTCTTTCTCTCTCTCTCTCGGTCTCTCTCCCTCTAACTGTATTCTCTCAGGTATGTTCTGTGTAGGGTGTAACCCTAATCTTGACCCATAGCCTTCAGATATAAACTGCTACAAAATCTCCTGCTCACACACATCCTGTTCCCCTCTTTCTTCTGTCTACTTTTCTATTCCTTGCTCTGTCTCTCCCGCACATTCTTCTGACTTTCTATCCCATATTTCTCTCCCTCCCTTTCTCACTCGTTCCCTCTGTCTCTGTCGCTCTCTTTCCTCTGTGTGTGGTGCTGGGGCCATCCCAAAGGCATCAACAGCTGGCCACATCCTGTGCTCTCTCTCTCTCTCCCCCTCCCTTTTTCTCTCTCCCCCACTCACTCTTGGCCAGTCTACTGCAGTATGGAAAATGAATAGAGGCAGCACTGTGGGCTGTAGCGATGTATGTAGACTGAGCAGGCAGTGCATGGTTGGAGTATGAGTAGTACTTCTTAGGCTGTATCATTCCAAATACATACTGGCAGTGTGGCAGGGACAGTGTTATGGCTGTTGTATGTGTTATGCTTTAACCTTTAACGTGAGTCCTATGTTAACTGTATGACGGGTGTAGAAGTACCGTATGACAGTGATGTGGAGAGGAAGTGTGCGTCTGTGTGCATGCTTAAGTGTGTGTGTGTGTGTGTGTGTGTGCATGTGTGTGTCTCGGGGTTAGCCCTTCAGTCTGTTTTGTGTTCGCTGAGGTGAACAGAGCATGCACACTATTGACTATGTAGTCTAACAGCAAATCCATACTGTCTGTCAGACACACACACACACACACACACACACACACACACACGTCATTGACAACTGACCTTTGCACGCTGCTCGTGAGAAAATTGGTTGTGGGATCAACTGACCAGCAGCCGCTGTCAATCAAGTGGTCCTGCTCGATACGCTCCCCTTCATTCTGCTTCATTACCTTATTCATGTTTAATATGGGGACCAGGATTGGATGGAGGGATTGGGTAGGGAGGAAGGAAGGAAATAAATGTATAGGGGAAGAGGTAGAAGATGAGAGGGAGAAGGAGAGGGAGAGGGAGAAGGAGAGGGAGAGGGAGAAGAGAGAGCCAGAGGTAAAAAGGAGAAGCATACATTGAAATTTAGAGGTGAGTCTAGTTCAAACACGCACCTGCATGTGCACGCACTTAACAGACAGTCATTCATACACGACACACACACACACACAGTGATGATAGCCGTACCACATTGAGCCCTGGGCCTCAGCATGCTGGCAGACGCTGCCGTGTCTGTGTGTGTCTGTGTACCGTCTGTGTACCGTGTGTGTGAATTTGTGTGTGGTCTGTCTGGTGTGTCAACATAAACTCTTTTAGCATCTCCAGGCCTTCGTTCCAGAGCGAGTTGTTGCGCGTAAGAGTGATGATTTGAAACAGATCCTATAGGCTAGATTGAGTTATTTGGCAACTTTAAGTGACTTGAGTGATACAAACCTTTTGCATGTCTTTAGAAATCAAAACATGTGTATGGGCTGCATGGTGCGACTATAGGCCAATGATGATTTGAGAAAGTCGCAATAAAAGCTTACGTTCTCCAGGCTGGACAGCTGTTCTCTCATCAAGTGACTATATTATCACCCATCAGACTATTCTCAGTTTAATATTTTTCTTTACTAATATTTCAAATTAGTTTTGATTTAGAATGGCCATCATTAAATGGGCAGGAAGAGGGGCGGGGGGGGGGGGGGAATACATGTCATCTGTCTGCACTCAAATAAGGAATGGAGGCCGTGCACTTCCTCACGGTCTGTTTTTCCGGGTAGGCTACTTCGTTTTTTTTTTAGCCCAGCTGTGCTTAAACGCATGATACTGTTTTGTTGATAAGTGTTTGATGTGATTTTTGATTTCATTTGCATGGCTGTCATAGTGGTTAGAGGGACAATAGAGCCACGAGTACCAGGCCACTAGGACCTGATGGTAGTTAGTAGTGATGCACCGATATTACATTTTTGCCCGATACCGATATCCAATACTTTCCTTGCGGTAAAATCCCGATACCGATAACCGATATTAAAACATTTTGCGGCCTTTTAAGCATTCTAGTACAGTTAAATAGTTAACACACAGACCGCTGCGTCCATGTGTAAGGCACTGTATCTCAGTGCAAGAGGCGTCACTGGTTCGAATCCAGGCTGTATCACATCCGGCCGTGATTGGGAGGCCCATAGGGCGGCGTACAATTGGCCCAGCGTTGTCCAGGTTTGGCAGGGGTAGGCCGTCACTGTAAATAAGAATTTTTTTTTTTTTATTTTTTTTTTTTTTTTAAATTTTATCCCCTTTTCTCCCCAATTTTCGTGGTATCCAATCGCTAGTAATTACTATCTTGTCTCATCGCTACAACTCCCGTACGGGCTCGGGAGAGACGAAGGTCGAAAGTCATGCGTCCTCCGAAGCACAACCCAACCAAGCCGCACTGCTTCTTAACACAGCGCGCCTCCAACCCGGAAGCCAGCCGCACCAATGTGTCGGAGGAAACACCGTGCACCCGCCCCCCTCAGTTAGCGCGCACTGCGCCCGGCCCGCCACAGGAGTCGCTGGAGCGCGATGAGACAAGGATATCCCTACCGGCCAAACCCTCCCTAACCCGGACGACGCTAAGCCAATTGTGCGTCGCCCCACGGACCTCCCGGTCGCGGCCGGCTGCGACAGAGCCTGGGCGCGAACCCAGACTCTGGTGGCGCAGCATAGCACTGCGATGCAGTGCTCTAGACCACTGCGCCACCCGGGAGGCCTAAGAATTTGTTGTTTAACTGACTTGCCTAGTTAAATAAAGGTTACACATACCAGACTGACCAAAAAGTTATTTTGTTGGCATTTACGTATGTCCCCATTAACAGTAAAACGTAATCAAAACGTATTTCTTTCACATACTTGCTGTGCTGTTTCGTTGTTCATTTGTTCAGTCCTTTCATTCTCAACCAGGATTTCTATGGAACGCCGTTTGGGTCTTTGCGTGTCAAAAAATATACAATTTAACACTATTTGACGTGTCAGGACCTGAATATGACTGCACGTCACATAATAATTTAACGGGTTCATACATTTTTTACGTAGTTACATATTACACTAGCACTCGTATTTCATATGTCACGATTCATCGATACGTATGCTATGATGCTGGTAAAGTTGTCTCGCGCACCTACAGTGCTGGTCATAAATAAAAGCTAGCTAGCTCAAGGATGCAAACAATGTTCTTCCCCAAAAACATATCAAAACGACAATCTGTTTCAGTAGCTATAGATAGCTAGCTAACTATATAGCTAGGTGTCATCATCTAAAATAACCCTAATTTATAAGACAGTTCTTATTCGATTAATGGTGGTCGGACCCATCTATGTGAAGCTAGCCACAATAAAGATTAGCCACAATAGTGGACTTTGCGGTTAGCCTTCAACATAAAAGTATGGCATAATTCTAGTATTTGTATTTATTTGCGTTACTGTCAATGTCACTTTTATTTTGAAGGCAAACCGCAAATTACACTATTGTGTCTAATCCTTATTGTGGCTAGCTTCACAACACACAACCCGGTCCGGTCGAGCCTCACTAGCCAGATGAAGCTAGCTGGCTGCTTATAACGTTAGCTTTGGGCAACAGGGTTAAGTAGCTGGCTAGCTGTTTATTTTCAAGAACTGAAGTTCAATTTCAGTAGGCGAACAACAAGTGCCTACCTAGCTAATACTTACTCACAAGGATTCCTAAATCATTGCTAAGAATAATGAAAATGAGTGCAGGTTCTACTGGACATTGTTTTCAGGCTGGTTGTATTGGAATTGTACTGCGGTCGTGACTCATGACTGCTGGTGTGGCGGTAATACGGTCACCGCAACAGCCCGACATGTGAGCGTGTGTGTTTATGAGAGAGCGAAAGATACAGAGGACAAAGACATTGTGTGTGTGTGTGTGTGTGTGTGTGTGTGTGTGTGTAGGCTGGAACAGTGTGTGTCGCCTCAACTGCTCAATTAGATCCTGTTTTCCTCCAACATGTATTTTATGTGTAATATTTAACAACCTCAGCCCCCTCGGGCCACAGGGGACCGGAAGAGCGTCTGTGAGGCGTCTGCAGATCACACACACAAACAGTGCATGTATAGTGCACCCGAAGTGCAGAGGACACACACGCACACACACAGTATACTTTATTAGAGTCATACTGCAGTGCACACTTTCACACTCTGTGCATAGGCTTACTCTCTGTATGACACCCATCGGCTATCCACATCTAGTGCTTTAATAAAGGTCGTAGGGTGCTCTACGTGTAACCCACACCCCGATCAGAGCACGTTTCAATGAGGGCTCACTGCAAACAATCGTACAATCAGACAAACTACCCTTTCATACATTCCAGTGCATATGCATGCATACATAGGGGAGAGTGGGGTAACTTGAGCCAAAAGGGTAAGTTGAGCCCCCCCCCTTGTTTCTAGGAAACCATACGGAAGATGAATCATTTGACCAAATATTTTGGCAGAGGTCATCATTTCATGGAGTGTGTGTGAAGGATGAAACCAACATGGGAAAAGTGGTAAGCAAGTTAGGTCCCCCCAAAAATATTAATTTGTTGTGTTTGAGGTTTCATGATGCTTGTATCTTAACCAAAGTAGACCATTTTTAGAATCTTCTATACATCCGTTTGGGTCCCTATAAGCTTCAACATGAGGTCCTAAACCAGTGGTCACCAAGCAGTCGATTATAATCTCCAAGGCATTCCTAGTCGATCACCAAACATTTCTGTAAAAATCCAACGATAAAGCCTTGCATTCCAATTTTCTCTTTTTTGTTTCCCGCGCTGTTGGCGGTAGAGGTGCGCTTGATTCAGCAGCCCTAGTGCCGGGAAAGCAAAATCTTGAACCATTTCGTATGTCTGAAGGTAGAACTCCACATAGCTACCCGGCAGGCTCAGAGAGCAGATCAAATGCACGTATAGGCCTGCCGCTGGCCAATCAGATAGCTCAGATCACCGTGTCTGCACAGTTTCCTCGAGTCATAGACTCTAAAAAATAAACCATCAAATGTGCCTTCTCTCTACTTCCACTCACGCTACAACCAGCACTGCAGCTGCAATTAACGAGTACAGCAAAGTGTTCTGACAAGCTTGCGTTGTTATTCACTTTCTCTGGTCACAGGAGTAACAACATTAATTGGTGCACGAGGTAGAAATAATGCAGTGCGACTTGAGTTTTGCCATCAGCTGGAAGACTGTGTCCCCTTTTCTCAGCGGAGGGAGAGAGGAGGGACGGTCAAATGAGAGGCACAAAAGTTCATTATTATGCTCACTCAGCTGTACCTCACAAGTCATACAACAAAGTATCTATTACCAGTGTGATCATATACTTAATATTTTTAAATAAGGTATAATTTCAAAAAGGTCTGAGAAGAACTACATTGGCAGGGCAAATCAAGCATATAGCCAATATACAGTGATCATGTATTGGGCCTATAGTCTAGGCCTACTGCACAAACCTCATTGCTACAGAAATGTTTTTAATTGGTTAATGTTACGTTTCTTAAGTCAAGTTGGGGAAAAAAATCTGAGCGGTAGATCTTGGCTTGTATTTTGACAGAAAGTGATCTCGACTCAGAAAAGGTTGAAGACCACTGTCCTTAACCTAGCATGAAAGTGCATCCTTGTAGCTGTGTGAGCTAATATAGTCAAACGTTTTGCTAGGGTAAGTTGCACTTTAGGGTAAGTTGAGCCAATGGCAAGTTGAGCAAATGGAAGTGTTTTCTTCCCAGGCGTAATGCAAGGTGTAATCGCTGGGATATGAGGTAACGACAGGGCCTGGCCTATGTTAAAATTGTTTTCTTTTTTTTAAGTACAACGTGTTTGTTAGGTGTTAAAGGGATATTTCGGGATTTTGGCAATGAAGCTCTTTATCTACTTCCCCAGAGTCGGATGAATTCGTGGATACCATTTGTATGTCTCTGCGTGCAGTTTGAAGGAAATTGCTAATTAGCGTTAGTGCAGTGACTGAAAGTCTATGGTAACCGCTAGCATACTAAACTTCCTTCACACTGGACCCAGAGACATAAAAATGGTATCCACAAGTTCATCTGACTCTGGGGAAGTCCCGAAGTATCCCTTTTAGCCTGTGTTAAAAGATGCTAAAAATGATTAAAAGACAAAAAAAACGATTGTGTCGAATTGTGTTTGGGAAATAAAGACACACATGGTTTAAAAACGGCAGTGGTAACATTTCATTCAGTACAGAAATGTGTAGGCTGCTTAACTTACCCTGTCCTGCGGCTCAACTTACCCAATACCGGGGTAAGTTGTGCCAAGCGACCACTTTGTTTTCAAAACTATAATGTTTACATTCATTCTGATTATTTCCAGGGATACACAACATCCTGAAATACACCGAGTGTACAAAAAATGATGAACTCCTGCTCTTTCCACAACATAGACTGACCAGGTGAATCCAGGTGAAAGCTACGATCCTTTATGGATGCCACCTGTTAAATCCACTTTGAGACGTGGATTGTGTGTGTGCGCGCCATTCCGAGGGTGAATGGGGCAAGACACGATTTAAGTGCCGTTGACCGGGGTATGGTAGTAGTTTGTTTCAAGAACTGCAACGGTGCTGGGTTTTTCAGCTCAACAGTTTCCCGTGCGCAACAAGAATGGTCCACCACCCAAAGGACATCCAGCCAACTTGACACAACTGTGGCAAGCATTAGAGTCAACATGGGCCAGCATCCCTGTGGAAGGCTTTCGACACCTTGTAGAGTCCATGCCCCCGATGAATTGAGGCTGTCCCGAGGGCATCCTTGTTCTGAGTCAATATTAGGAATGCGTTCTGTACAGTCAGTCTATATGTAGATGTCTTTGTTAGAAAGAATGCTCTATTTCCCTTGACAGATTGATGCTGAATGTACAAAATGTCTGAATTTACTCTACTCTCCCCCACCCACCTACATACATACTGACAGAGAAATCAATTCATGCGCATTTCACACACATTATTACATATTAAACTCACAGTACTGTACATCCCACACCCATAATAAGCACGAGAAAAATGCTCACATACACTTAACATACCCCTTTAAGTGTACACACACACACACACACACACACACTCACATTCAATGGGTCATGAAGATGGCGTACAGAGAGGAGACATGCTCCGTGTCCTGTTAGCAGACAGAGAACAGTCTGTTACTTCTGGCCTTGCTCCACACACACACACACACACACACACACACTTCCTCACTAATTCAATAGGAAAGGGAAAAAAGAGAGAGAATGACAAAGAAAAAAGAATGACAGAGACCGAGAGAGAGAGATTTGTTATTGGAAACAAACTGCTGTTGAATGGTTTATTTCTTCCCTTGCTTTAAGTAAATCCCCTCATTAAAAAAACAGCAACAAACAAATCAGCATGACCCAGAGTGAGAGGAAGTAGGTCTCCAGGAACAAGCTCACTCCACTCCCACCACATGCTGGGGAGAGATCTCTCTCCGTCTCTCTCCAATGGATAAGCGGCTATGCAAGTTCATCCCAAAGACACATTTATACACACTCAAATGATAAATAACACACATTGGCTCGTACCCACTAACTATCGGACACGGCCTCCGATTTGAGACGATAGAAGCATGGACACGAGCTCACACAGAGACAGAAACACACACACACACAGACTGCAGTTTCAGCAGAACTGGCTAAGCTCCGTAAACAGGTGGAAAACAGCACAACATCGCAGTTCAGCAGTGGCGAACGGAAAACAACGCTCCCTTTCACTCCTCTAATTCTCTAGTGTGTGTGTTTGTGTACATTATGTGGTTGTGTATGCGGATTTTGTTTGGGAGGGTGCAATCTTCATTGTGTGTGTATGTGCACTTGCGTATGTGTGTGTGGGTCTCTATTGAATAGCTGGTGGATGTTTGCCTACAGTATGTGAATGTGTGTATTACTGTATGTGTGTGCATTTGTATGTATATTACCAGTCAAAAGTTTGGACACATCTACTCATTCAAGTTTTTTTTTTTTTTCTCACTATTTTCTACGTTGTAGAATAATAGTGAAGACCTCAAAACCATGAAATAACACATATGGAATCTGTAGTAACCCAAAAAGGTTTAAACAAATCAAAATATATTTGAGATTTGAGAAGTAGCCACCCTTTGCCTTGATGACAGTTTTTCACACTCTTGGCATTCTCTCAACCAGCTTCATGAGGTAGTCACCTGGAATGCATTTCAATTTAACAGGTGTGCCTTGTTCAAAGTTAACCTGTGGAATTTATTTCCTTAATGCGTTTGAGCCAATCAGTTGTCTTGTAACAAGGTAGGGGTGGTATACAGAAGATAGCCCTATTTGGTAAAATACCAAGTCCATATTATGGCAAGAACAGCTCAAATAAGCAAAGAGAAATGACAGTCCATCATTACTTTAAGACATGAAGCTCAGTCAATCTGGAAAATTTCAAGAACTTTGAAAGTTTCGTCAAGTGCAGTCGCAAATACCATCAAGCACTATGATGAAACTGGCTCTCATGAGGACCGCCACAGGAAAGGAAGACTCAGAGGATAAGTTCATTGGAGTTGCCAGCCTCAGAAATTGCAGCCAAAATAATTGCTTCACAGCGTTCAAGTAACAGACATCAACTGTTCAGAGGAGACTGCGTGAATCAGGCTTTCATGGTCGAATTGCTGCAAAGAAACCACTACTAAAGGACACCAATAAGAAGAAGAGACTTGCTTGGGCCACGAAACACGAGCAATGGACACATTAGACCGGTGGAAATCTGTCCTTTGATCTGATGAGTCCAAATTTGAGATTTTTGGTTCCAACCACTGTGTCTTTGTGAGACGCAGAGTAGGTGAACGGATTATCTCCCCATGTGTGGTTCCCACCATGAAGCATGGAGGAGGAGGTGTGATTGTGCTTTGCTGGTGACACTCAGTGATTTATTGAGAATTCAAGGCACACTTAACCAGCATGGCTACCACAGCATTCTGCAGTGGTAGATTTTCAACAGGACAATGACCCAAAACACACCTCCAGGCTGTGTAAGGGCTATTTGAGATGGTATGGGATATGTTGGAACCGCAGAGTGAAGGAAAAGCAGCCAACAAGTGCTCAGCATATGTGGGAACTCCTTCAAGACTGTTGGAAAAGCATTCCTTGTGAAGCTGGTTGAGAGAATGCCAAGAGTGTGCCAAGCTGTCATCAAGGCAAAGGGTGGCTACATTGAACAATCTCAAATATAAAATATATTTTGATTTGTTTAACACTTTTGGTTACTACATGATTCCACGTGTGTTATTTCATAGTTTTGATGTCTTCACTATTATTCTACAATCTCAAAAATAGTCAAAATAAAGAAAAAACCCTTGAATAAGTAGTTGTATCCAAACTTGACTGGTACTGTATGTATGCATGTACACACCACAACCCTGAAAGTGACACTCATTCAACAGCTCGACCGATAAATCCACATCAACTCAATCAATGCAGACATCAGCAATTTTCACACTTTAAAACCCTGAGCCTGTATCTCATCACTCACAGAGGGGTAAATAAACATTGGTCTGTACAGTCAAGACAGAGACGGGCTAGATTAACGGCAGCCATGTTTTACGCTGACGCCCCCCTTGGGCAGGTAAACAAGACCGTTGCCAGCAGGAGCAGAGGAGAGACGAGGCTATAGGAACTCTTTCATAAGGAACTTGCTTATGCTGTCTGTCTGTCTGACGGTTCTTAGAGGAGCGAGAAACACGATGGGCTGTTAAACCATTCCACTGGCTTGATAATGGCTTGCATTCATAAGGTCGTTTTTGCTGCTTTTCAACGTGCTATACATTTAGGTGGTTGGGGGTGTGGGGGGTAGGGCCAGGACGATACCGGTATTGCAATATTTTGTCTGTGGCAAACATGAAAACACAAAGCAGACCAAACTCTTTGGTCCTTTTAAAAATCTGCTGTGTCTTTTATACAGTAGCTTGGTGAATAAATAAATGTGATTCTGGATGACAACATAATGATGTTTGTTTCCAACATTAGGGCTGTTTTCCTAAAGAAGTTAAAACCGCTTCGTGTTTTGTTTCCTTGCCACGATACTAACGAGTATCGCAATACTGGTATCGTCCCAGTCCTAGCGGGGAGGTCACCTGAACCACCCAGCTCAGAACTTTGAAGGACCCAACTGGGTGTTGCATGGTACCCATTTTGCACCGGAATGTTCTCCACACATTCGATTGACACAGATGGTTGGGAACATAGGGCTCTTTTAGTAGCTCTGCGGGACTTACATTTCCTCAGATATGCACTGATTTCAGGTCAGCTCTGTCCACCCCCATCACAACCTGAACAGTTCATTTAAACACTTAACAACTCATTTATGATCAGTTCTCTCTACCCACAGCCTTAACCATCTCTCTTATAAACGTAACAACAAAACTGTCCCCATGCCAGTTCTTAATTTAACAACACAAAACCACACTCACCTCAACCGTCAAATAGAGTGGATGCTGGTGCCTGAGCTAATCATGGCCTTTCACACCCAAACCACTGTAGGAATGATATCCAATCAGATGCCAGAATGACCACAAGTGTAAACATACATTGAGAGCAAATGTGTTGCTGGAATGAAGCAACCCATAGTAATGTGTCAAATCGTCATAATACACGTCAAATAAAGTTGGATTTGATTAAAAGCCATGAATTCCATTCTAATGCTATCATCCCCATCTGCCTATACCAGAGAGGACAAAATGTAGCACTTTCTGACCACCAACGCAATTATAACCACAAACCACTAACCTTAACAGAGACCATTTACCCTTACTTCTATATTAAATTATGAAAAGAACCAACAGATAAATAGTTAATGTACCAGGTCATCTTAGTTGACAATATTGCCACTTGTGTCAGATCCTTTCTAGCATGGCTTTCTAGCATGGCTTTCTAACATGGCTTTCTAGCATGGCTTTTTAGCATGGCTTTCTAACATGGCTTTCTATCATGGCTTTCTAACATGGCTTTCTAGCATGGCTTTCTAGCATGGCTTTCTAACATGGCTTTCTAGCATGGCTTTCTAACATGGCTTTCTAGCATGGCTTTCTAACATGGCTTTCTAACATGGCTTTCTAGCATGGCTTTCTAGCATGGCTTTCTAACATGGCTTTCTAACATGGTTTAGCATGGTTTTCTAGTGTGACTTTCTAGCATGGCTTTCTAACATGGTTTAGCATGGTTTTCTAGTGTGACTTTCTAGTGTGACTTTCTAGCATGGCTTTCTAGCATGGCTTTCTAGCATGGCTTTCTAGCATGGCTTTCTAACATGGCTTAGCATGGTTTTCTAGCGTGGCTTTCTATCGTGGCTTTCTAGCATGGCTTTCTAGCATGGCTTTCTAACATGGCTTTCTAACATGGTTTAGCATGGTTTTCTAGCGTGGCTTTCTAGCGTGGCTTTCTAGCATGGCTTTCTAGCATGGCTTTCTAGCATGGCTTTCTAGCATGGCTTTCTAGCATGGTTTAGCATGGTTTTCTAGTGTGACTTTCTAGCATGGCTTTCTAGCATGGCTTTCTAGCATGGTTTAGCATGGTTTTCTAGTGTGACTTTCTAGCATGGCTTTCTAGCATGGTTTTCTAGTGTGACTTTCTAGCATGGCTTTCTAGCATGGTTTAGCATGGTTTTCTAGTGTGACTTTCTAGCATGGCTTTCTAGCATGGCTTTCTACCCACAGTCTATCAACAGCCTCATGTCAAGTCCTGAGAGGAATGTGTACACAGAATATGGGTACTGTTATGTTACAGTTGGATTGGCTAGAATGTCTTTCAGTGTGACTGACTGTACTGTCTGAAATGGAAACTATAGAGGCTGACACTGACGCTGACCCTGTGTGGGTCTAACCAATAGAGAGGTTATTTTTCTTCTTCTTCACAACACAGTCATCTAGTTCATGCAGCGGTCAGTGGCAATATAATGGTGTAGCTAAGATGTGGCTATGTCTTCCTATTGTACTCTCTAACGCAACACAGAACTCTGTTATATAACAGGTCCAGTCATTCCAACCATATTGAGTGTGGGCGTGTGTGCTTGTGTCTCAACCCCCCCACCCCCCCAGCATGAATTGTGCCCAGACACACTGTTGTGTAGGCATCTTTACAGAAGCCTAATGTCAATAAGACCCCCTTTGACCCGAACATAATAGTCTTTTGACGCTAGAACTGCTACCTTCATGTTCGAAAACGGAGCCTTTGTAAAAGTAAAGGGTGAATTTTTTTGTCCTCCAACACCAACTCTTTCTCTCCTTCTCCTCTCCTTCTCCTCTCCTTCTCCTCTCCTCTCCTCTCCTCTCCTCTCCTCTCCTCTCCTCTCCTCTCCTCTCCTCTCCTCTCCTCTCCTCTCCTCTCTCTCAGGTTTGATTACCAGGAGCTGCTCCACAACTCTACCTTCTGCCTGGTTCCCCGGGGGCGTCGCCTGGGCTCCTTTCGCTTCCTAGAGTCTCTACAGGTAGGATGCCAAATACTGATCACAATGCACTAGCATGGTCCTAGAAGAATGCCAAATACTGCACCTAAAATGCTAGCCTGGTTCCCAGATATGTGACCTGTTTGTGCTGTCTTGTCAACTCCTGTGACCAACTCCTGGGACCAGGCCACGGGTACGAATACACCTCTGAACTATCACGATGATGGATTGACGTGGATTGTGTTAGCAGTTACACTATTAGTAATGATAGCCACACTCTGCCCAACTATCGTATGAATATCCTCATGTGATGTGGATTTCATCAAACTCTGCTTCAATAAACCATGTAGTTAATGAAATAATGATCTTGGACAGACTGTGTGGATTTACCACCCATGTAGATGTTTTGGTGAAGGAGCTGTGTTCATGGATTTACCTACCAATAAACCTCCCAGACTCTTGTGTTCCCTGGCCATCTCTCTCTCTCGGAGTCTCTCAATGGTCCGGAAGCTTCCATAGGGTTGCCAGCCTGCCACACTGCTGATCTGAGCTGAATGGGCAAATCCACTGAACGCAGGGCTTGGCAGGGAAGCTCACTCTCACACAGCTAACTCACTCCTCCTCCGCACTCACTCCCCCGCTCTCTCCCTCCTTCTCCCCCTGTTTCTCTTCCCTCTCTTCCTCTGTCTCCTTTGCTTTTCCATTCAGGCCAGTCTGAGATTTGTAAGATCTCCTTTTCTCTTCGTGCCAGCCCAAGCCCACAAAAGAATGTGCAATTACCAGTGTGGTAGGAAACTTACTGCCAGCGTTCCAACTCTCGGTGCATACACTCCTGCGGGGGCACACACACACGGACAAATGCCTGAGAACACACACACACACACACACACACACACACACACACACACACACACACACACACACACACACACACACACACACACACACACACACACACACACACACACACACACACACACACACACACTGATGCTCCTCTCTTCATCTCCCAATGCAAACAACCAAAAAACAACAACACACATATTCCCACATGCTGAGCTGCACTGGGATGCAGTCAGCGGAATAGTTCTTAGTCAGTCCGCCTCAAAGCACCTCATCTCTGGGGAAGTGGCTCAGGCGAGCCCCAGGCTTCACGTCAACTCTGGAGGCCTCAACCCCGTTACCTGGAGCGTAGCCTAGTGTATCTTTGCGTTGTCTACATGGCTGCCTGAGTGAGGGCCGGTCTCTGGTGAGGCAACTAGTGGAGCTTCAGACCGCCAGAGGGGGAAGTCATCTGATCTCAGTCTGAAGCTGGTTCTGGCTGCTCTCCTGTGATTTAATTAGAAAAAGAAATAAAACCAACAGCCCGGACCGCAGCAGAGAGAGAGGGAGAGAGCTGGAAAAAATGAAAGTACAACAACATCAAAAACCTGGCTGTCAGTAAACAAGGGGATATGGCAACATCAAACTGTTATCCCCCCCTCTCCCCATTTCTCTCCTACTCCCTCCCTCTCTCCATCCTCCCTGTGGAGTGTACTTAATTAGCAGACTAGGAGTTTGTTAAATCGGTGAGTGAGTGACGCAGCAGAAGTTTTGTCTCTTTCTCTCTAGGGCCCCAAAGGGCTCCTGAGACTGGCAAGATAGTAGCTGTGACCCATGCAATCTCCCCAAGAGAGTCTCTCTCTCTCACACACACACACACACACACACACACACACACACACACACACACACACACACACACACACACACACACACACACACACACACACACACACACACACACACACACACACTGCATCATTGATTTCATTATCTTCTCAGAGTGCCTTATTGACGTACCAGCTGCTAGTATACGGTGCTATGTGTCAGAGACGAAGACTGGAAATCTAGACAACATATTTTTTTATTGAATGTCTACCACAAGCAGAGCACATGGACAACGGTAGCATTACCAATTACCCTGTCCGTTTGCCTGTCTTTGTCCGCTTGTCACACTGACTCAGTCTTTCTCCTTCTGTTTCCACTTGCTCGCTCTTTATCTCCCTCTCTCTCCGTCTAGGCGGCGTGTATTCCTGTGTTGCTCAGTAATGGTTGGGAGCTGCCCTTCTCTGATGTCATCCAGTGGAACCAGGCTGTCATCGAAGGAGATGAGAGACTGCTACTGCAGGTAACACACACACGCGCGCACCGCAGGCCTGGAATCAATACTGTTTGAACTCAGTTGATACAGGAAATAACCTGACATCCAGCTAGCTAATGAACGGAGAAAAAATAACATTTTGGAAAGGACATATTATGAAATTGAAATTCAAAATGGATTTGACCCAAGACAACGTTAGGCCGCAATGTGCACCCATATACACACACACAGACACACACACATACGCTCGCATGTACGCACGCGCACACACACTCTTTCCCCTCCCTCACACACTCTGACCACCCACAAGCATACACATACACACACACACACACACACACACACACACACACACACACACACACACACACACACACACACACACACACACACGCGCCCCGGGGTTAGGGACGTGGAAATTGAGTTTTGAGGGAATAAAGCTGGTGACAGGAGGTTGAACGGTGCCAAGCACATCAGAGAGACAGGATATCATTGAGAGGTGAATCTCTCTTTCAGATCTAGAGATGAGAGGAGAGAGAGAGAGCGAGAGAGTGAGAGGGAGGAGACGGGAAAGGAGGAGGGAGGCCCCTTTGCTTCCTCAGGTTCCAATCGTTAGAAGACCTGCTATAGACTAGGTTCTAGGGGAGTCAACCGGCTACCTGACTGTCTTTTAAACATCACTGTAGAAAGATGCAGACTTCCCTGCTCGGCTAACTTGATTTAATCACAATAAAATCACATGGCCATTTAGCAGATGTTTTTATCCAAAATAATCGGCAGTTGTAGACTTACAGGCTAGGTGAGTCAACTGTATATATAGTTCCTCCTCTAGCTAGCTGACACATTCATGGTATTTACTTTAGGAGAGTGAACGGGGTGAGTGTGGGCTATTTTCACTTGGTGCCAATGGCGCGATCCCCCCCCCCCCCCCCCCCGGGCGGGTTGAGTCGAAAATAAACTGTTAGGGGCTGTTTAGGTGGTTCAAAGGGTTTACAACCTTTCAGGTAAAAATGGAACATTATACTGTAAGAAACTGCTATTCATTTACCAGGCAGTGTGGAGAGCAGTGTCGTTCTACGACGAGCGTTTCATTCTGCAACATTCTGATGGTTTAATCCTGTTGAATACATGATTGACCTTGTCTGCTATGCCCTCCCTTTTCTTTATCTCTCACCCTCGCTCTCTCTCCCTCCTCCCCTCGCTCTCAACTTCCACCCTCCATCTCTCCCTCTTCCCCTCACTCTCAACTTCCACCCTCCCTCTCTCCCTCTTCCCCTCGCTCTCAACTTCCACCCTCTCTCTCCCTCCTTCCTCCTCCTCCTCCTCATCCTCAACTTCCACCCTCCCTCTCTCCCTCTTCCCCTCGCTCTCAACTTCCACCCTCTCTCTCTCCCTCCTTCCTCCTCCTCCTCCTCATCCTCTCTCTCCCAGGTCCCGTCTACAGTGCATGCGGTGGGAAATGAGCGAGTCCTAGCTCTGAGGCAGCGGACCCAGATGCTATGGGATGCCTACTTCTCCTCCGTGGACAAGATAGTCCTCACCACACTGGAGGTAGTTGATAAGGAGTGTAGGGTCATTAGGCACCAAACGGGAGGAAACGTACTGAAACAGGGAAGGACTATCTGGACCTTGTCCAATAAGAAATGCCTGTTTTAGTTTTCTGTTGCAAACTGTTTTACTGCAGTGTGCTCTAATGAACGACCCAGAAACTGAGAGAGAGATGGATTCACCTCACGTTCATTTGTATGGGATTGGATTGGATGTTTTGTTCTTATACTGACGCCAGCTGGTCAAAGTGAGGAAGTGCATGTACTTAAGCAACAGATAACTGCATTTGTATTCTTGAGGTGATTACTTCAGTTTTACACACACACAGTTGGCCAGCCCATATGATCATATATAATTATGGTTTGAACATATGGGTACTTCAGGGCGTTCTAACAGATTAACATACGTAGCTCCCCTCAAACCTCACCTTGTTCTTTCTCTCTTCTCTCTCTCTCTCTCTTTTTCTCTTTCTCTCTCTTTTTCTCTTTCTCTCTCTCTTTTTCTCTTTCTCTCTCTTTTTCTCTCTCTCTCTCTCTCTTTTTCTCTCTCTTCTCTTTT